>NC_135442.1:5750000-5805000 GCF_051991255.1 Vanacampus margaritifer
TAAAAAAATAAAAAATACCTAATCAAATATGCTAGGGGGATGAAAAAAGGCAGCATTTTATGTGATTTTGCAGGGTTCTATTCTATTTAGCAAGTGCTGACGTTTACTGTAATGAAGCAATTTAATGGCGCTGGGAGGCAGTCGTCTGGCGCACAAACCAACAGGGCCAAGCCTCATTGGAAAGGAACAGGTTATCTTATTCACTGATCCCATTCCCAACCATTACTTTTTATAGCTGCGTTAACCTGGTTAGGATAGCGGCATAGCGGGATATCGCATTGTAAAGGAAGCTCATCCTTCACGGTGTGATCACGGGACCTACAACGGGCTGATATAAAAAAAAAAGAAAAAAGAAGTGTTTTCACAGCTTCTCCTATTACCTCAACCTTCATGTTTCTAAGGCCGACTTTATAGGCATTAAAAGGATTGCAAGGGTTGGACAGTATAGCTTCCTCTACATTTGATATGTCATACACCGGCAAGCAAATAAGAAATAAATATAAAAGGGCCATGCCATCAAAAAGTGGGGACATAAAAGAGGATGTTTACGTGTAACCGCTGGCAGCTTTTTGCGCCACGAGGATCCGAAACAGTTCACGTCCCAAAGAAGGTCGTTTGTCCAACACGGGCAGGACAAAAGGTGAAATGAGACAAGTGAGGCAATCTTAGATCAATATGACATGGGCATCTCGCTGCTAGATTTGTCAGAAACTTGCCGGAGAGAAGGATGGGAACCAAAAATGGGAACTTCTGCATTAAAAACAGAGTTGAAGGAAGTGTTTCTCATGAGTTATAAGGCATCTTTTTTTTTTCTTAGTAGTTTTGTATAATACGGTCCCTTGATTTGCTGGTATTTATTCATTATCAGAGTAAATAATATGAAGATTAAAGATTTAAGAAAAAAACTTTGCAATAAAGTGTAAATTAATACGTTTAAATTTAGATTGAAATTCATGCTGTTTTTCTATTTTTCCCCGTATTTTTAAAGCTATTTTACCTCTGTAAGGCTTTTATTTAGTATTATTATTTAGTAAGTGTATTAAAGTACGTTGTGTATAAAATGTACTATAAATCAGTGTTTCTATTGGGGGCCTGACCGATATGAATTTTTTTCTTTCTTAAGGTTGCTGCTTGAAAAAATGAGTTAAAAAATGGAAAAAAATGCAGATTACAAATTAATCATCTGATTAACAATTTTTTTTTTAAAAAGTATCAAATGTATTTCAATAGTTTTTTCGGATAGGATTTACGCTAATCACGGACCACACTGATTTAATTATGCATATATATTTAAGGTTATATATTGTATACTTACAGTATGTATAATCAATAATGAAAAAAATAGTGTTATTCACATGATTTTACAGCACTAATTTGCTATTCAAAATGCATCAAGCACCAAAACAATATTTGAACACATCTAAAAGACATATTTCATTTGAGTCACTTCATCTGCCATGTTTGAAGTCCATCCATAGACCTTGTATGCATTTTGGCGACTGAAAGAAAGGCTTTGAAAGCGAGCTCTAAGTGTTAATTAGAATTATCTGTACAACAACGTGAAGAAAGGATGGTGGGCGCGAACCTTCAAAGAGTGGAATTGAAATGAGAAAAGGAAGGGAGGTTGCCGGGGAAATGATGGCCGAGGATTTCTTAAAGGCTATGAATAGCGGGAAATATTAACCTGTGTCAAATATGAAATGAGTGGGAGGTAAAGTGCAGAGTTTTGCAGCATTCAATGTTGTTTTTAACAATCTTATAATGATCCAAACTAGAATTCATTCTGCAGAGGGAGGCGATCTGCCAAGGCCAAAATGTTAATAAAGTGAAAACATTTGTGGGGCAATGTAGATTATTATTATTTTTTTTATAATTAGCAGGGCTGTAACAATACACCAAACATGATATTCAATAAAGATCAATCAATTTTTTTTATATTTAATTAAATTTTACGTTTGAAGGCGAATTAACATGTTGGGAATTTAATTTCATTTTATTCGACGACGCCTTTTCCAACTCAAATGATACCAAAATGCTAACCAATGCAATTTCAGGGCTAGCATTAGCCTTAGCATTAGCATCAAATGAACGTCATTAAACGGGTAGTAGGACTAGGTTTGCTGAAGGAATGTATCTACAATCTAGGCTTACATTTTTTTAAATTAGATTAAAATGCTAATAATACTAATTCAATAAAGTTTGGTACCAACTACAGTAACAATAGAGAGCTATTACGTTTGTATTTAACTTTTGAAGATATGCTACAGCCGCTGGAAGATCCCTGATTTTTATGTTAGATTTGTAAAACAAAGATGTCTGTTCACTAAGAATTATTATTTTTTTAACTCCAACATTTTATGAACCCTAAACGATGGTCAATAAATATATGCTTAAAAATAAAAAAAGAAAGAGCTGGAGATTGTATTTTTTAAATTTTTGATGACAATATTTACCCTTTTAATGAAAATTATCATCGGTTATCGGCGTCCTTGACTACTAAAAAACGTAATGGTCTATCGCTAAAAATGACATTGTGATGTCGATTTGAATTCAATTAACTGTTCAACCCTGCTAAGAGTATCCGTAAACGTTCCGAGTGGGCCGACCGTTTCAAAGAATCTTCCTGTGGCTCACGCGAGCTCCCTTGATGAAGTGTGAAAAGCTGTCAGTGACGAATGGAAATCTATCGGTCCACTTTGTACGGGGCAATTCGTACCGCCTGGCTCATTTGGGCATGCATGTAATAATATTCTGTTGGGAACGCTGCGGGTTTCAATCACTGGGGGGGGGAGGGGGGGGGGGTAACTCCACAACAAGCCGATTCCATCCGCGCAGCCCCGTGGCCAATCCAGGTCTGGGATCTACCTCCCTCTTGGCTGGGTGACGTTGCATGTTCTATTTCCAGACCGAGGGTTGAAGTAAGGCTGCAGGGAGTGTAACACTGACCCGCGTGACCTGTGGCCTAGAAAAGCTGCCTGAAGCGCCGCGCAACTCCTTGCGCCCGTTCGCGGCTCGCCTTTTCAAAGCCAAACAACAACAAAAAAAAAACGCTCTCGCGCAGAGTATGTCTTGCCAAATGATTTGCATCCTTTTTTTTTTTTTTCGCGCCTTTGACTTGTTGTCAATGTATTCGCGGCTGCCGCTTGCCTGGTCTCTAGCGGGTACGAGATGGGGAGAAGTGCTTTACTTTCAGGCCTCGTGTCCACGGGCCGCACGTCCGCAGTCATCTGTCACTAGTTTACATACGTGCTATGACACTTTCTCTCTCGGTGGAAAGCCATTGTCACCACTTGGCCGCCAGCAGAGGTTGCCTGGGTGCGAGATGGGTCTCCCCCAGGTACCTCCAGGGAGCCGCGTTAGGCCTAACTGACAGCCTGACAGCGCCGCACACACCCGCTCACATGCCTGGCCCGGGCGGGAGCGCCAGCAACTCTTAACAGCGCATCAACTGGCAAGGTCCCAAGGCATGGCACGCTTTGCATAAAGCGGCGTCTTTGCCATGCACCACCACTTTTTTTTTCCCGTATTTATTATTATTATTATTTTTCACCCCTCTAGCCTCTTTGTGCTCTGTGTACGTTTTGAAATGAATAATGGAAACAACAGAGCTGACGACTCATGGGATGCATTTAAAGATGTGGGAGAGTTAGACGATGCAGAAGCAAGGGCTAAATGAATGTACTATTGTTCTATATCTTACAGATATTTTTGCGATAAAATGCTAATTTCCGATGACGGCATAATAAATGAGAAGCAACAATGAATTTTTTGAAAGTGCCAGGACATTGTCAAGCGGTTCGGAGGTCAAACTGGCACCAAGCAGCTGGCAAACGTTGGCGTTGTCTTTTTTTCTTTGGAAACCATTGAAGGGAAATTCCAACTACTCAAGGCAGGAAATCAAATGAAGAAAAATCAATTGTAAAATACTTTTTTATTATTAACTCATTCACTGCCATTGACGGCTATAGACGTCAAAAATTCATTTGAACTATTTCTATTAGTTAAACATTTTTTTCCATTTTTGTTAACAAGAGTATGAAAACCTAGAATTTTTATTATTGTACATTTAGAACAGATATAAAAGTTGTGATTAATCGTGAGTTGACTAGAAGTCATGCGATTAATTACGATTAAAATTTTTAAATCGCCCGACGTCCCTAATTTTTTTAAATCGCGTCAGGCGATTAAATTTTTTACTTACAGTAATTGCATGACTTCAATAGTTAACTCACGATTAATCACAAATTGTATATCTGTTCTATACGTACAATAAAGGTTTTCATACTCGTGTTAACAAAAGTGGAAAAAATGTTAAACTAATAGAATTAGTTCAAATGAATTTTTGACGTCTATAGCCGTCAATGGCAGTGAATGAGTTAAGCAAAGTATCCTGAAACTCTGCTTCCTAAAAGTAGACTTCACCATGAAATATGATTATTAAACAGTTTTACAAATGTTTTTGTAGTGCTGTTTCTTAAAAAAGTAATTTATTATTATTAATTCATTTGAATTTACACGTTCGTCATATCCCTCGCTTTACACTCAGGCCTTTTCCCCCTCAGACAAAAAAAAAAAAAAAAAAAGAAACGAAGAAAGAATATTCCACAAGTTACTAGTGCACACAAAATTGCATCATACAATCTGCTGCAGGCCATGTGGAGGCCAAAATGAAAGTTCACCCAGTACATTTTTCTGTATTTTTAGAGACATTTATACTATGACTATGAGGGGTTCAAATCTCCTCCTGTTACCTACATCATTTTTTTTTTTTTTTAGGCTTTACATGATCATGATTTTTTGGGCCGCTCACCAATTAATGAGTGGAAAAAAAAGTCACAGATTCAATCAGAAAAAAGGAGAAATATACAGTATGTATTTAAAAAAGGTTGATATTTACTGTACAATCGAGCATTGCCATTCGCGGTGGATCAGATCAGAGTAAAGCCTTTTTTTTTTTTTTTTAATCACTGTAATGTGCTTCGTGTCAACATGATATTAGCATAAATGCCGTGTGGCTATATTGCATGTATTTGCTATTACTTTAAAAAAATATATTTGTGTAAGCATAAGATGCAATGATGGCCACAGCGGGAACAACATAAAAGTGGTACAGACTTGTCCTGGCTACTCAACAGAATATGATAAAGTGACAATAAGTTGATTTGAAGAGAAAAAGAAGAATGAAATACACGTTGCAAAGTCAGCCGTGTTTAGTGTTGGAGAAATACTCTTTCAGCCAAACAAAGCAGCCATCTAAGATCCCCTGTCTACACTTGGGTATAAGCTAAGCAACTGCCACGTAAAAAAAAAAAAAAAAAAAAGAGAATGCAAGTTTATTGTTCACTTATATGTATAACAGAATGTTAACTCATTCACTGCCATTGACGGCTATAGACGTCAAAAATGTAAAAAACTATTTCTATTAGTTTAAAAATTGTTTTCACTTTTGTTAACAAGAGTATGAAAACCTAGAAAAAAAGTATTGTACATTTAGAACAGATATAAAATTTGTGATTAATCGTGAGTTAACTATTGAAGTCATGCGATTAATTACAGTTAAAAAATTTAATCGTCTGACGCCCCTAATTTGTAATAATCTTTTCTTTAAAAATAAAATAAAAGATTATTTAAAAAAAAATGTCTAGGTTTTCATCAAGTGAAAAAAAAAAGTTAAACTAATAGAAATAGTTTAAATGAATTTTTGACGTTTATAGCCGTCAATGGCAGTGAATGAGTTAAATATGTGGTGTATGCTGGATATATAAAGGATTGTGTTCAGTGATAGACGTGTGACTGTACACACAGGCCAATGGCTGTATTCCAACCGCGTTTGGCTTTTCTCCGAAAAATCTTCGCCTGGCATATCCGCCCTCCGTCACACGATGCTCCTCCGTGTGGAAGTGAGCGAGCAGGCAATAGGGCGATGTAACCGTAACAGCTATTTCAGAGCGTGCAGTCAACAGAACTCCCAAAGGTGATTTCCTGTTAATGAACACAAAAGGAGCTTCAGCCCTCTTAAAGCTCTCGGATGATACGGAACTCTTGAGTGCTCTTTTCTTATATGTTTTCTCTTCTTGTTAAATTAATTTAGTTCCCGGTGGACTTTGAAAGGCACAGTCAAATAGGCCACACGCATGACTAATAATAGTAACAATAAAAATACAGTGGCGCCTTGAGATACGAGCGAGCTGACTATTAAGATTGTGCTGCTGTTTGGCTGATTCTTTCACAACAGGCAGCAGATTGGCACATATTGAACAATTTTTTCATTTATTGCCACTCCAAGTTGAAGAGTAATGTCCAACTAAACACACACAATGACGTGTTATGTTTTTAAAACAAACACACAGCTTCAGCTTTGGCTAACAAGTCCATTTAGCTTGATGCTAATAAGGGATGCAAACATTTCATAGCTAGCAAATATGATTTGTGCCTGGCTGTTCTGAACAACACAACACATGCAGGTAGAAAAATACTCACAGTAGAGCTGCACAATAAATCAAATTTGAAGTATTTAATTTGAATTCAAATGGGTTTTAGCTGCTACATATCTAATCAAGCACATTTTTAAGCAGTAGTTAGCCAACCAACAATGAACGCTCGATTAGAACTTCACAAAGCTGCCTAAAAAACAAAATAGTGCACAATACAGGGTGAGCCTAAAGTCACCTGGTGGACTGATATAACGCTTGGTAAGTTTTAAATTCTTGGGTAAATATATTTATTCATTAGTTTAATTTTGCACTGAAACTGTTTGTTGAAAAGTAGAACAATAACAATTAGTTTTTAAGAAGTGTGTTTAACAATCGTGATTACAATATGGATCAAAGCAATTGCGATTACTAACGCACGCGAATATATTCTTTATCCTCTGCGAAGAACGGTTAATATTACCACGGCAACACAATACCCATTGAATTCAGCTCATAACAATTGATAATCGTGACTGCAAAACTGATCAAAATAATAGTGATGATCATTTTCACCACAATCAAGCCCTAACAAACATTCTTTATCCTCCGCAAAGAAAAGCTCATATTTACACGGCTTACTGAGTACTGACCGTCTCGGTGTACTGTATATCCTCATGTCTGTATTACACTGCCCCCAAGTGGCCAAGGCATGAACACCAGAAGGAGCACCACAATGTCCACTGAATGTAGCAAAAAAAAAAAAGTGTCAAAAACTGTACGATTCTTGAGGATTATAATTTCTATGAATTTCACTGAGTTACACGTTACAAGCGTGGCCATGTAACCAATCACATCCGTATCTAGCGGCACCGCTGTATTACTTAACTTAAAAGGAGATATTTGTGATACTCGCAGTTGACTAACACAGCTGCCTGCAGCCTGATAAGCTGGTCAGTGTGAGAGCCGAGCGACAGTGCTGGCTGCTGTAGTCATGTCACAGTGTCACTGCAGATACCCGCTGCCTGGCTGCAGTCGAACGCCTTAAAACTACACGACAGCAAATACGAGGCTGGACGGCCTCCTCCCCCCACCACCTCCTCCTTCCCTCCTCCGCTCATCACATTCCTCGTCTCCTCTCCACTCCGTCAGGCAGCATACAAGCCCTCCACCCCCTCCTGCCCTTCCCATCCTTGGCACCAAGACACCACCCCCCCCACCCCCCGCACACACACATTCGCCCCCCACCCCCACCCCGCCAGCGTCTGGCATTCTGCCGACCCGGCGTCAGGTGATCTGCTCTGCACACGATGAATGAATTGTTAAGGACCTCCTTTGCTGCCATCTTTCCTGACCACTCCAGCTACGAGGAGTGTAATTTCAAGTGAATAGTCATACATAAATATGGATGAATAACAAATAATCACATATGTGTATTTACATTAGAGTGCATATTTGAGTGTATCCGTCAATATATAAACAATTTGATGGTTTATTATACTGAACAATTAATATATTGCAATGCAAATTGGCATTGCAATGTAGAAGAATGTCATTTTCAAATTGGGGGGATAAAAAGGTTCATTTTGGTCAGCCAGTGGGCTTTCTCTTTTAAATATATATTTAATATTTACATTGAGACATGTTTACATATCGACGCCTTATAATTTTTTCAGATTTGTTAGGAAACACAAAACATAGAACCATTTGCATCATGAGGAGATGATTTTTGCAAAAAAATAATAATGACTTACTCAATTATAAATGGGGAAAATATAATTTATAAAAAGCTAAAGTGATAAAGCTACATATTTGTTTGCATTATTGCTATATTCTAACACGTGCCACACTTGTTTGGTGGAATTTTGTCACGATATCATAGTCTGCGCTAAAAAGTCTGCCGGTCAGTGTTTAACTCATCCACCCGCAGCCATTTCCACTGAAGCAACCCCCTTCACTCCCTGCTGTTTTACTGGATTTTGACTGATTTTGCAAGGCCCACAGAATATTGTGTTCTATTGCTATAAAAACATGGACCCTACCAAAAGTAATGCAGCAGTTTGCATTAGAATATAGCTAAGTTTCATCATTATTCAAAAATCTGTTTAGAACTGCGGGTAAATCAGCTTGTTTGCAACATGGCCCTGATTGATCTCTTATACTCTGCTGCCACCTGCTGGCCGTTTTTGTAATAACTACCATTGCTTCAACCGTTCTGTGCAGTTGAGAGGCTGCATCAAATCCTTTTGTGTGCTCTAGCATTAAAAAAAAAAACCTGAAAAATGTATAAATAAGTCTTTGCAACACTTAAAACATTTAAAATAGAATGTATTTATACGTTTTTGGGAGCAAATGAGTTAATAAGTTAACAACTCGAATTCAAGTAGATAAATAAACTGTCGGTCATATTAATTCATGGCTCATTTGCATAACCTATAAGACGTAAACATTTATGTATAATAAATCTGGTACTGTTTATTGTAATACAGATGAATTTATTGCTTGTGTTAGTTGAAAAATGCATGGGAGGAGGACCTTGAAAAAATAATCACATATTAAAATGGCAATCAGCGTTGAAATTGCAGTTACCGGTACATTAATTTTAAAAAATAATTCAGCCTTAGTACCAACACCTGAAAACAGAAAAAGAAATTTTGAAAAACACATTTTAACTGCAATAGTCAAGTTGTTATCAAAGAATGTAAATGTTATTCATTAAGAATGAAAAGAATGAAAAGGAAAATAATGTGGACATGCTATGCTGGCAATGTTATTATTCGCAGTGATGGCTGAATTTTTAATCAGTGATGGTCAAGGTTTTCAGCTATAAATTTCTATGGCCACTTTTTAATGAAATTAAAAAGCCTGGAGTACATACAGTACAGTACGTGTTTTATAAATGACATTAATTACTTTTTAAAATGAAATTCTTATGAGAGCCACTTGTGCAACATAAATGCTTAGATAGGCTGGTAAGAAATGTCAAAACGGACTCGATAATTATCTTGAAATTCAATTTGACAAATAACCAAGAAACATGAGGACGGTCGTGCTTGCATATGATTGGACTTTGGTGCGCTAAATATCAGCATTATTCAATAAACAAGTTAATACTTGCATATATGTATAGTAATCACTGAGTTGCATATTCCAATATGCAAACGACGACATATTGTGCTAGAGCAAGATAAAAAACGAGTGACATTGATGCTACATTAAGTCCAGCGCACCCTTCGTCTGCAAAAATTTATTCAAAGTGAATTTCCAACCAAAGTTGAGCTTCTCTTCAATTTGTCGACGTAAAGCCAGAGGTATCGCTCTCAGGCTTGCAGCTTGTTGAAAAGAGTTCCAAACACATGCTAGCAGGACTTGCATATAATGAAGCTGACAAGTGTGGTGAAATAGTGATGTAATAGCCTCCCCCTCTGCTGCCGCACCAGCTTTTCAGAACCGGCTCCGAACGGCGGCCTCCGTTGCCAGATTAGTCCGAAACCATATTGTGAAAACACGGGAGGAATTTCAATACGGCCAAATATTGAGTTTTCTCTTATCCACTTGTGAAAGGCTTACTGCATTCTCCCAATACAAAACTCCCCAACAGCATGCAATAATGAAACACCTTGGAAGAAGGACAGAGGAGGAGAGGAGAAAAAAAACAAAACGCCTCCCTTTACCAAGGTTACTCAATGATAAGCAACTCAGGCGCACAATGATGGCAAAAAGAGCTGGCTATTATCAAAAGTCACCCAAGTGTGGACTCTGAGAGCGACTGTAAATAATTTAGACAAATACCTGAACGTCGGCTTTATGTGTGTCTTTATAATGCCTTCAAACATTCATCATTCGCACACAAAAATATTATTGTATTCCATTTTAAGCGCAGGTTGCAAACGCGGCCTCGTGGTAAGGAAGCGTGTTGAGCGCTCGCCGTGTAAACAACGAACAAAAGCACATTGAGGTGACGAAACAGATGATTTAAGAAGGGGGAGGAGACAAATGAAGCCCGGCTGGCTTGCACCGAGGATATGATAATTACCACCTTTTATGAATGCACATGAATCTCCCCATTAGGAGCCTCAATGCTAAACCTACTTTGGCACACCTTTGGGATTTTGTCTATTCTGGCCAATCCCCAGCAGACATTCCGCTACCTTGACTCCTTCCCCGAGATGAAGAAACATCTCGAGTAAAGGAAAGCGCCAATGTGGTGACAATAAAGCAACTCGGAGCATGTTGCTCTCACGCGCGAGTCCGCCGCGTGTGTAAGCACGCTACGCATCACGGCAGGGACGGCAATAACATCATGGAACGTGCGCGGCAAAGATTAGCCGCTCATAAAAACAAATAGAAGGAGACAGAAAGGGAACAAGACATTCTGTGCACCCTCAAGGTGCTTGTGTGGGGGGGAGTGGTCGGCGGCGTGAGGGTGGGTGACGAGCACAAAGAGAAACAGACGAACGCGGGCTTGTAAAGTGCATGGAAACGCATTATCTATGACGGGATCATGTGCGATTAAAATGGAATAAAGGGATGGAGACGGTGAAATGCAACTGAAGTCAAACAGCTTGGAGACGTTTTCAGTCAGCGTGTATTACAATTTTGTTCGCAAATGTTTCATAGTTATACATAGCAACAGTTTAGATCACCGTTTTTGGGGAAATGCCTCAAAAATTGAGAGAGGAAAAAAAAAAGACGAATCAATCAATCAGCAGATTATCAGGGGTGCCGGGTGAAATTAATCAATTTCATTATATTGGTCTGAAAATTACTGTAATATCTCGTGATCAATACTATTAAAAATAAATAAAATTTAAAAAAAAACAGGGCACAGGGTGAAATTCACCAATTTCATTTCTTGGTCTGAAAATAATTGTAAAATCCTGTGATTAACACTCAATTTTTGGGGAAAAAAAAACAACAACAAAAATAGGGGGCTTAATACAACATCAGGTGAAATTAAGCAATTTCATTATAGTTGTCTAAAAATTACTGTAAAATCCCATGATTAACACTCAATTAAAAAAAATTTAAAAAACAGGGGGCTTAATACAGTACCTATAGGCACTACCTAGACGTTCTAAAAATAAATAAATAGAATCACTGATTTATAGCACATTTCACACAACGCAACTCAATGTGCTTCAAATACTCTAATTAAAAGTATAACATTTAAAAGCAGTTACAAATAGTTACAAAGTAAAGAAATACAAAAAGAAGGTGACTAAAACGGTTAAAATTTTCAAAAGCATTATTTGAAAAAATACTTTGAAAGACCATAGATCAAAGAAAGATCAAAGCTATGGGAAAGGAGCACAGTTTTAAACCTGGATTTAGTGCATTTACACTTTATTGGTATTTTTCAAATATTTTTTCATTTATGTTATTCACTTTTAAGTATACTAGCAAATCGGGGAGCCATATTATCCACAAAAACAGAAAGAGCAACAGAATAAAACATGGCTTTCTGTGAGTATATTGAGCTTTGTGTTCAATTAAACAACATTTTACACCGACTGAATCAATTTGTGAGGAGATTGAGACGGCTTCATTTCAGTATTCCGGCTTTATGTGACATTTTTTTCTTTGCAAGCATGAAAGTAACGCACAAGAACAAAGCAAATTTGACTTCAGACCAGAGGAAAATCCAAAAGATTTACTCCACAAATAGTTGTCAATGTTGGCAAAGTGGCAAGATTAATATCCAATCAGCAATGGTGGTCAACACGATTACAAGTCCTTTTAACGAGCAGATGCTAACTAAATAAGCATACTTGCTAACGACTAGCACGAACATGAGCAGAGAAGAATACATTTTGGCAACCGGCAATGTGCAGCAACATCTCCAACAGCGCATATCAAGTGCTGCATATATAAATTTGACCAACGATATATATATGAACTCTACCACTCTATCATGGTAACGCTTGTCGGTAACAACAACGCATCTGCCTCAGTGTGAAAATGCCTCCAAGCATGTCGGACCACAAAGCCGGAAAAGCTGCCAGCACCATTTTTTAATTTTTTTTTTTGCCAGCTCCGAGCTGTGCAGTAGGATCGCAAAACACCAATACGCTTTTAACTGACTGGAACCGAGCTATAATGGAGTGTCACCATCTATAAATTAGCACATCAATTATTGTAATAAGTGAGTAAATAATAAAAAGACAGTTTGCGCACACGACGGGTCCAAAAACTGGAAATGAATGAGTATGTTACCGCAGACGTTAGCTAGGAGGAGGAGCCTATATTTATACTTTTAATATTTATAATATCAGCAATGTTATTTGTTTGTGTTTAGGCATAGATTATCAACTGGGCCGAATATCGGCGCCGATATTCAGCATTTTGACAAATATCGGCATCGGCCATTTTGACGCTTTATACGGCCGAGAATAGATGCATTTAAAAAAGTGTTCAGCGGGAAGAAAAAAAAAATCTGAGAAATAATTATTTAACATTTCATAGATGCTTTTGATCCTGGGAACTACTTTTGTTTTGGTTTGAAATTAAAACTAAGATAAGTAAAATTGTAACACTTGATCTACTGAAGGAAACAATAGGGAGCTATTTACTTAAGTTTTTATTTAACTTTTGAAACACGCTCCTGCCCTTGGAAGAAGAACTTTTTGTTAGATTTGTAAATTGTTTTTTTTTAAGCCTAAACGTTGTTCAATAAACATATGCTTGAAAAAGAAAAAGAGCTAGATTTTTGCTAACAATATTTTCCCTTTTATTAAAAATGAATATAAAAATATCGGTCCTTGACTACAGTACTAATTATCTGTATCGGTATCGGCCCTGGAAAAACATATCATCTCTCTCTATTTGTGTTTGCGCCATTGAAGGCTGAATTTGTGTTTTTGTGATATTTTTGGAAGATCTCTCTGACTGTACAATGCATTAAGAAACACTTTGATTAAAATGTTTAACCTACGTTTATAGCGTGATACACACAGTAACCGTTTTATGAATTGTTCACACACACACACACACGTGAATTGTTCTCGCAATAAGTATACATTGTTAAGGTATTGTGTAGTTTGCTACCACATATCTCAAACAATCGCCTGAACGGTTATTAAAGTTTTTTTTTACGAAGGCGACACGTGAACTCAATTTACATTGTTTCCTAAGCGTCCCAGAATGGATTGTGCGCCGCAACCATGCATCGACAAAACTATGCGGCGAGAATGACTAATTAGGCAAACCTGGTTTTGTTTTGTCTGCCTAAATCTAAATCAAATGCCGTTCCTCTGAGAGAGAGAATATAACACGGATGGATGCCGTTTAGACCCTATGCTGTCACTCAAAAGAGAAAATAGTGGAAGGGGGGGGGGGGGGTTAAAAAAAAAATCTGAGTGGACAGTTGCATGTGTCTAAACGAGATGGTGGGAGGAGGAGGGGGGGTTTGAAAGAGAGGATGTCAAGGATTCACGGTCCTTCATCTTGGCAGTAGAGCAAACACATCCCTCAGTGTAGCAACAGACAGCTGCCTCCACTTTCCAACGCGGCCCAACTTTAGATCACTGCAGGAATTGTCAGCGTGCGCGCACAAAAATGGAGAGCGGCCACCGGGGGGGGAAACGAGCGGCCATGTCGAAAGAAAGCAGGTGGAATGGAGGAGGAGGAAAAGAGGAACGGGCAATGCGTTGATGTTGACGTGTGGAGTGTCACGCACCCACCGGGGACCTTCGTCGCTTTTTGTATAGCCGCGCCGGCCGTTTAACATCCTGTCCTTAAAGACGACAATCCGGCACTGATCTCACACCGCGCAGTCAAAGGGCTTCATGTCAAACAGATCCATCGCCAAAGATGAACATTGTATTGATTTACAACATCGACATCCCAGGGGCTGTGTTTTCTTTTCTTTTCCTTTTTTTTTTTATGACACCACAAGGTAATCACAAGCCGGCTTTACTTGTCACCATTAGTGCACATACATGGAGTGTCAGTGTTGATGTTTACTGCTCCCTTATAGCGACGCTGTGGGCCGGCGCTGTCAATTTACACCATCGCTAATGGTGTTACACGCTGCCCATTATGGGCTGATCGTTTAGAGGGGGGGGGGGCTCAGACGCTGCACGGAAACACGTGTGGCAATCAAGTCTGAGGGGAATCAAACGGGCATATAATACAGTAATTCGGCTATGATCACGTATGTTGGGTACACATACACAACACAAAAGCTACTGGGGGGAAAAAAATGGCCTTATAAAGATAATAATGCTTAATATTGATTGACATTAGAGAGGTAATCATTTGCAATATATTTCTGCTCCTTAAGAATGTTGTTTTATATGATATTGTCTTTTTTTCTTTTACAAATGAATGAAATAAATGATCAATATTTTTTCCCCATTTTATTTTTTTTTTATTTAAAAAAAAAAAAAGTATTTGTTTTAATTTTTTTCAGTTTTTCTTTTTATTTATTTTATCTTTGCCCAAAAAAATTTACATTAAAGTAAAAATTTGCAGCCATTGTAATGATCATTAAATCCAATTATACGTTGTTTTTTTGCTGCATTAGATCACAGGTGCAAATGATCAATATATATATAGTTTTTTACTATTTTATTTTTATTTGTTATGTTACTTTGTTATTTTCTCTATTTATTTTATCTTTGACACATTTTCTAATGAACATTTAATCCAATTGTGCATTTTTTTTTTTTTGCTGCATCGTATCAGGTGCAAATGATTAAAAATTTTCTTCTTTTACTTTTTTAAATGTACTTTTTTATTATCTCTATTTTTGTTTTTATTTATTTTATCTTTGACAAATTTCCTAATGAAGATTTAATCCAATTATATATATATATATATATATATATATATATATATATAAATTAATAAAATATAATTTGGGATTTCAGGTACACTCAACACTGGGCACAGTGAGTCCATTTTGTACATAACAGATTTTCAATGAGAAATATTTTGTAGTACCGCAATTTCCGCACATATAATATTTGGTTATTTAGCTACACAAGAGTGGCAAAAAAATTATAAGAAGAAAAGAAACACTTCTACACTTGATAATAACACACTTGAGTGACTAAATATTGTGGCCACTACTATAATTGCATTCATTAAAAGTATTTCAGGGAATTTAAATTGCAGCAATCTGCAGGTTTGTACATAAATAATAAATAAGTTAATAAAGCAGAGAGTAAAGAGCGAGAAAAAAAAAATCACATTTGTGTTTCCTCCAAGTGGTTCACATCGGCTTCTTGTTCTCGTTTTGCTGCAGTGTTTGAAAGTGTGAACGCGTGTGACATTCAGCAGAGTGGGGAGATGAAAACAAGGGGCGAGCGCTCTGTCATCACGTTACGCCGCCGAGCTTCATATCAAGCAACAACTTGGATTAATATCTTCATTTCAGATGTGAGGCGGCTGTCATGCACGCTGGAGGTGCCTGAGCGAGGTTAAGTAAGGACCTGTCACCTCTAAACACTACAGGGACCCTCGTAAAAGCGCCCCCCCCACACCCCCCTGTACTTGTGGGCTGGCTGGACACTTCATTAGGTACACATGGACGGTCTAATTGCACCCAACACGACAGCTGAATTGAAAATGATGCCTGTATAAAAAAACAATTATTTATTAATAAATGCTACCGTGGCTGTAGTTTGCAGTGGTGTGGAACTGCACTCTATAAATAAATAAAAGGTATACAATACCAAAAAAAAAAAAGTCATGTCTAATACAATGCAGTTCTACACCACAACAAAAATGAATATATTGTTGGACAGGCGCAATCAAAACTGAGCATTATCATCTTTTTGAAAGGTGGAATTTGATATTATGCTTAATATTGTGGCCGCTAGGTGTATTATAAGGTACTCAATAATTGGGATATTAAAAAAAAATAAAAATAATAATAATAATAATAATAATTGATAATGCACTGCGATTTTGGATTACTTTTCATTTTGTATCATATTCAACGTTCTATGTGCATTTCCATTTACAAATACAGGTACAATTAGTAGAGAGAGAAAAACAAGTATGATTTAAAAAAAAAAAAAAATCAAGTACAAATAACCGCCTCAATAAAAACTGAGCAACAAATTTAAAACCCACTTTACAACAACACATTAGAACTAAACACTCCAACATAATGGATGCACTTTTTTTTTTTTTTTTCCACGTCCCCACTGAATGACGGGTGCTGGAATGCTGTTTTGTTTTTTTTTTTCAAGAGGAATGAAAACATACTTGAGCTCATTGCTGATGATGCTAATTTTCCTCTGCAGAAGCAGGCGGAAACATGCAAATCAAATGTTTGAATACAATTAAGTGCTTTGGTCCATGGAGGTGGACGTGGATGACTTTGGACAGATTTGTTGCTAAAGCACACAACTTATGCTCACTTGATGTGTGTGTTTTAACTGAGAGTGTGTGTTTTCTCCACATTTACTGCTTTGCCATAAACACTTTACGGTCAAATCGGCAACATATGGTTGTCTTTTTAAATGATGTAAAACTCTTTCATTTAAATATGTAAAAAGTATGTTGGCATAATTCATATATCAGTGTCAAAAATAATGCATGAATACTAGATAGTTGTTGGTTGTATACTTAATTTTAAGCCAGCTTTCTGTTCTGCTATGTTTTTAATTAGCAAACTCATATCATGCAGAGCACCTGTAATGTTAAAAATGTAATGAATTTTCCCACAGACTCAAGCATCTGTTTGAATTATACCAAATATACAATGTCCTTCAAAGCCCTTTTTTTTTTTTTTTACACGCACATGTTAATAAAATGTCACCTATAAATGATTTAATATTAATTCTACATAAGTGGGACCAGGACAGTCATGAGAAAGGAAAAGTTGAATTGCAGCAAAAGCAGAAATATAATTAAACGTGGTTCTAGTCCTTTAGTCTTCCTAATGAGCTGTACTTTGGTTCTAATTGATACTGTCACATCTCTTGATTATAAATGGAACATGACTTTTCCACAAAAGGTCTCAACTGACACATTTAGTGGAGGGGGGTGTGGGGGGGGGACAAACACGTACACAAATGCAATCCTCTTTTCATGGCTATAAAAGACGAAATAATAGCAAAGATATGAATTTGAAAAGGAGGGACGTACCATAAAAGCTGGTGCTAGTAATCATGTCTTCACGCCTGGAAACGAGAGGAGAAGGAAGACGGCAGATTCGCAACGTTCACCAGGTGGAATTCCAACGGCTTGCTTCTCATTGCAGCCACACGAGATCTCCTTTCACAACTTTCACACAAACACACACACACGCACACACACACACACACACGAATGATTTTTTTTTTCAGCCTCCCTGTTGTGTCCACGCAAATCAGCGTGCATGCATGCGAGGAGGAAGAGGAGAACAACGAGGATGTTTTTTTTTTTTTTTTTTTTTTAAAGAAGAAGAAGAAGAAGAAGGCTGCACAGGAGTGTGACACTTCTTGCAGGAGCCTGACGAGACACACTGAGGATGACATGAGACATACACACGTTCCTCATGCCGCCCATTCGAGGAAGAGCAACCCCCCCACCCACATCCCTCTCCCTCCTCCCCTTTACTTTTGCAAATAGATTACTTGCAAACAGTTGATCGAGCGAGTCTTCGCGTCCCGACGCCTTATAATGCGTCAAGTTTTTCGTCCGCTTTTTTCGGTCTTTCTTTCGAATCAACGAGCGCAAACTTGTTGTTTCAACTTATTCAAATGCGGACGTGTGTCATCATCCTGCAAGCCGCGTCGTCTTGTTATGCTTTTTTTTTTTTGGGGGGGGGGGGGGGGCGCGATGAAGCTGCATCCGTATAGATGGCAACGGAGAAGGAGACTCGCGAGGAGCGTATAATAATAATAATAATAGAAAAATATATATATATATCACACGGCGAGAAGGAGGATGGAGGCTTACCTGTGTAGGTGACAGGGCGGCTGCGGGCTTTTTACGCGAGCATCGATCCGAGTGCGGAGGTCTGGTGGCTGTCGCGGGGCGTTAGTGGCTGCCCGAGCCGCGGCTCGACGGCGGAGAGCATTCCAAGTTGCTAGTGCGAGCGAGACTGACCACTGCCTCTGCCATGTTGGAATTCCAAGCCCTTGGACAGCTGCTCGGCCGACTGGAGGGGAGGCAGGCGCGCTGCACACTGCGCATGATCGCTGCAGGAGAGAGCCAAATTCAAAGAAGTGCCCCTAATGAGCTGCGCGTTCACGAGGAGACTCGGTCGTCGCAACACTTGGCCCGGAAAGCCGTTTTCGCATATTGATATTCTAATTACGATCGTGTGCGTGCATTGCGCTGGCCTTCAACGGTCTCTGCATTGATTCATATCAAGAATAAACCAAATGAGACCAAAATAAATAATTGCAGGACATTTCCCACCATGAATGTGCCCTATCATCCGTAAAGCTAAATTTCAAAGCAAAAAAAAAAAAAAAACGACCTGCAAAAGTGTGCGCACCCCCTTACAAGTGGGGATGTGGCAGTGTCCATAACTTACCAGTAACATTCGAACTTAAAAGGGAGTCAGCATACACCTGCCACCATTTAAAGTGCATCCGACGAGCTCCAAGCAAAGTTCAGATGTTCTAGTAGGCTTTTTTTTTTTGTTGACATTTTTGTGGTTACAAGCCTTATTGTTCTAATAATCTTATTGTTCAAAAACATCAGTCAGGAGAAGGGTAAAAAGGAATTCATATGGCATCAAACATACCATATAGAACAGAATGAAGACAGTCATCAAGTGAAAACAAAACAACTCGAAAGTGTACGAAAAGATGAAAAGAAAATTGGTCAGGGAAGCTGCTAATCGAGGCTGACGTGACGGCAACATTTCAAGGAGCTCCAACAACCACGCCTGGCTACATTTAGCAAAAAACACTTAAAATCTCTCAAATCAAGTGGGAAAAAAAAACTTCAGACTTCTGCTAGTAGCAATAAAAGTTTAGGAAAGCCTACCAGAACATCTGAAGTTTGTTTGGGTTAATCAGTCACTTTAGATGTAGTGACTACCATTTTTTATTTTTTTTTTAAAGAACGTGATAAGATGAACACATAGCTTGAACAGTTCCACGTTAACATGATCAGGTTTTAACATGAAAAGTTTCACGTTTTAATGTGGTAAGTTTCGCACTATACATGAACAATTCTACGTTAACATGCTAGGTTTCACGTGATGAGTATCACATGACAAGTATTCACGTTTGAATGTGATAAGTTTCACTTTTTAATGTGATGCTAGCATGTTAAAACATAATATGCTAGCACGTTAATTCACTGCCATTGACGGCTATAGATGTTAAAGGTCCATGTTAGCTGAGCTGGCAGTGAATGAGTTTTAAGTTATCACATTAAAACACACCAAGTTTAACTTGCGGTTTGACTGTCGATGTTGTTTTTGTGATATACAGTAAATCAAAGTTACTAGCTACATAACTACGCTGCTCTTCTGTTATGCTGACAAGTGTTTAAAAATACTAAAAAGAAGACTGTTATAGCTAGCTAGCTAGATCTCTGCTAGTGACCTAGCTAGTTAGCTAGCTAGTTAGCTAGCTAGGTCTCTGCCACTGACATAGCTCACTAGCTAGTTAGTAGGGGTGTGAATTGCCTAGTACCTTGCGATTCGATCCGTATCACGATTCATAGGTCACGATTCGATGCCGATTAATCCCGATACGAATCGATAAATTGATTATTGCGATTTTTTTAAATCAAATTTAGAAAATACTAATCAGTAAACTTGTACATGTACAATGTAAGATTTGTATGAAACTTCAGGCTTATGACTGTGAGCCACTTTATTTAACAAACAATCTGTTTCATGTTTGAACAGCATTGAAATAAAATATGAAGGCTTATTATTCCATTAATATAGCATTCTTCCATGCTTAACGTGTGAAACCTAACCCTACGTGAGATGTTTTGTTGAATATTTCCATAAAAAATGATGTTAAAATATTGAATCGATTCGAGAGTTGCGCGCTTGTAAGATTGCGATATATTGCCGAATCGATTTTTTTTTTTAACACCCCTACTGGTTAGCTAGCTAGGTGTCTGCCAGTGACCTAGCTGGCTAGCTAGTTAGCTAGCTAGGTGTCTGCCAGTGACCAATCTAGCTAGCTAGTGAGTTAGTGCCAGTGACCTGAACCAGAAGGAATTCCTTTCTTTTCATTCTGCTGAATACAGAAGCCAAACTTATCGTCTTATAATATGGACCCCCCCCGCCCCCTACCCCCCATTTCTGGTGCGGCAGCAATAAGCATCTAACATTGTTGAATCCACATGCATAACACATTGCCAATACAAGTAGTGAACAAAAAATTGTGCTGAAATATATTTTTAATACACCTCCACAGATAGGTGGCCACAATTTTACATATGACTAAAAGGCACGATATTATTATTCCATATTTATTTCATTCCTACATTAGAGTGGGGACATTGCACCGGCTGCACCTCTTCATTATGTGTCCGTGGCCTTGACAGAGGGAGGTAATCTCTTCTCCTTTGGGGAAGCAATGCAGGGAGACCCTGGTTAGACACATGATATGAGCATCGGCACCAAAAGTCCCATTATGCCTTCTCATATCCATAGCCAAGGCCCTAAGAGTGATGCATTGATTCAACCTCCACCACTCCCCTGGCTGCACCATGCTAATTCAAACTCGATGAGGTCTTCGGAGAAATCCGACCCGCCAGGCGGGACGCCACTCGTGCGGCTACTCCAGATAAAGAGCTGTCCGACGGTAGGTTCTATTTTTATTAAAAGCTTCTACGTAATTCCATTGACGTCACTTCTTCGTTGAGCGCTACAGCGGCAGATTGTAAAAAAAACACAATCATTACATTGTGCACACGAAACCGCAGTGCAATAACGGTCCAAGCCAACGTCGGCACGTACGGGAGCAGCCTGTGGAAATCTCGGCGTGCTTAGAGGTCACGGTGAAAAACAACAGCAGTGCATTTCCAGGTGTAGCCACAGCCATTGTCTGCTTCCTCATATGGGCATGTTGAGACGCTGCCTTTGTCCTTGTGTCAGCAGGCAGGACATTCTAAATTATTTTGCTCAGCTGCCTCCCTGAACCCTTGCTACAGCACGTCAACGCACACATCACGCCGACACCCGCACACACCGATTCCGAGATCACAGTTCATGTCCATCACAAGCTGAAATCCTGCCCGGGAACACGTCAAAGCTTGACGATTTGAAGGAGGATATTAGGCATTGTTGTTTTTGGGGGGAATCTCAATAATGCTTCCGAGCAATCTGACTGACATCAAAATTGATTGCTTAAGTGAGTAACGCTTAGTGTTTGATAACATTTCATTTAAAGGATGGGCATAATAATCGATTAGTTGATTAAGTGACCGTTAAGAATTGTGTTAATTGTGTGGAAGTGATCGCCTCTTGAAGCAATCCAGGCAAAAAAAGGAAGTCTAGCACTTGTTTGCAACCAACCAAAGGCGCTGATGATTTCACAGCAGAATAGAAACCGCAGTTCAGAACATTTATAGAGATTGGTCTCCCAAAACAAATCACAAATAAAACATAACAATGACTTCATGGGAACTGCAGTAGTATGCATGTTTCAAGCTATCAAATGCCTCCAAAGATGATTTCAGGACTAATTCACTCATGAAGCCATCGTGATTCTTGGTGAGCAACAAAATTGATATTATTGTGATGTGGTTTACTACCGGTACGCAAAACCACACGAGGATCAAAGAATAAACCAGGAAGTAACACGGGAGATGGCATGCTACACCATGCGTGTAAAAAACACAAACTGAAAAAAACACTTTTTTAAGAAATATTTAACAATATTCATAATACTATCTTGTCAGCCTGCCAGTGGCTAAGTAGAGAGTAGTCTTAAATAGGGCTGGGTATCGATTCTAATTTCCTCAATCGATGCGATTTCGATTTTCCCCGATTTGATTCGCTTCAATTCAATCCTATATCGATTAATTATGGCACATCAATTCTTCTTAAATGACATGATTAAAACTCCACAAATATTAAATTCCAAAGTACATTTTGCGGAGGTCGTAACTGGTCACATGATTTAGTTTATTAATGAAAGTGTTACACAAACATTGACATCGGCATGGATGAGATGAAACTATTTTCGCAATCTAATTCAATAAAATACAAAAATATTTGGCCTTTAAAATTCAATTTCCTTAATAATTTATGGGAAAGAGATATATAAAATAATCAATGCATTGTTTTATGAATCGATATCAGGCTTGAAAAGGAAAATCAATTCGATATCGATTATTCGATTTTTTTTTTTTTGAGCTCAGTATTGTTCATTCGATTTGACATCATCATTGCTCTCCTTTTTTTTAAAAAACAAACAAACAAATAAATTAAAAAAATTTAATAAATGTTTTTTTTTTAAATATATATACATATATACAGTATATACATATACACACACATATATATATATATATATATATATATTTTTTTTTGTATGTGGGTGAGTATGTGTATGTGCGTGTGTGTGTGTGTGCGTGCGTGCGATTATTCGATTTTTGAAAACCCAGCCCTAGTCTTTTTTTTTTTTTAAATTATTATTATTTTTATTTTTTATGTTTTTTTTTTTTTTTTTTTCCAGCCCTAGTCTTAAATGCACGCAAGTGCATCACATCACTGGGTGATTGCCGCTTAAAATAATATCCACACTCTCACGCCCCAATACAAAATGTGATTTAAAACAATACTTAACATCATTTATGTACATATGAAATGACACGTGCGTTCATTTGAAGTGGATAAAACTCAATGTGACCACTTTTTGTCATTCCTGTGTACTTGTGTATAATACTATCATAACTACTCGAACAATTATGAAAAGAAATGATGTTGCTTTTGCCCTAATTTTGCACATTGTATTTCTTAACGACACTCTTTGTACAACTTGTGTACACTAAGTGCATATTGTTGTTATGTCAATGCTATAAAAGTAGAAGCCACTCCTGGCCACACAAATCCCTTGCATGTTTTTCTTTCAATACTATGATCCCAACTCTGAATATGTCTGTATGATTTAGTCCCTAAAACACTCATTTCTCACATTATTTCAAGATGTGTATCCGAGTGTGCCCATCTACCCGGACTTGAAGTCTTAATAGGGCCAAGCTTTGCAGTGAATAGAGCCCACAGAGGATAAGCTACTAAATCTCGCAATAAAAGCAATGTGATTTACAGTAAATTCCACAAGGCTGACAGTGCCACAGCTGAGGGCATAAACATTCCTTTCAGTGCTGTGCCTCAATTCTGTCCGCCGTGAACCGCAATCACGCAGGCACGCCGCTCGCCGCCGCTGACTTTGATAAATCGCCAGGAAGTCTTACTGTTGGCACAAAACTACAACTTGTTCACTCGCATTTCTGCATTTGTCCCCCCCCCCCTTTTTTTTGTCCACGTGCACTCATCTGTCATTGATTGATTAGCTACGGCCAAATCTCATTTTGACTCACATTTCACAGTGAATGTGTTATTTATAGGCGCTCTATCTCAAGGAATAGGGTGGCTTTTTTCGTAAAACGTGCTTCCCTATTTACCTGCAACGCGGGTGCGGAAGTCCATTCCGTGACTTGACCTGACCACCAGTAAACGAGATTAGAAGTGGAAAGCTTTTGTGGGATTTCACTTCCTAAAAGCAACAATGTGTAACAATTTTACCTGTAAATAGCTTCGAAATCATTTTGGTGTCCACTCGTCACTCTACTGTCACTTCCATGAAAACTCACTATGTAAAAAAGCGGCATTTTGCTGAATTTAACCTACCAGATAACGCCATTTTGTTTCCCAATTGCTTTGTTTGTACTGTACTTCTAACTCAAGCATTAGCTAGCTAACAGCCAATCAGATCCGACACTGTTTTGCTTGCCGCAGTTAATTCATTCACTCGCAGGCATTTTAACTGAAGCAACCCCCTTCGCTCCCAGCTATTTTACAGGATTTTGCGAGAATATTCTGTTCCATGGCTGTAAAAACATGGACCCTACCAAAAGAAAGATGACCAATTAGCATTAGAATAAGTTTCATCATTATTCACAAACCTGTTGAAAACATTGGGAAAAAGAGCTTGTTGCAACACGGCCCTGGCTGATCTCTTATACTCTGCTGCTACATGCTGGCCGTTTTTTTGTCAGCACTACTACTACTAATTTTATTTGATAAAATCCTGATAAACAATGATTTGTCAGCCATGTTGATTGCTTGCCATGCTTGAGAAAACAAAACGCTCCATTCTAGACAGACAGATTCGAACAAAATTTGTATTCGGACGTGACGCTCTCCCAGTGATGTTGATTGGTTCCCGTTTGCGGTCTATATTGTAAATGGATCAATGGGCTGCTCCCTCTAAATTGGGGGCCAGGGGTAAAATGGAGGGAAAAAAAATGAAATAGCACCGCATTGGACCAAAAGATGCCGGTCCACCAGGCATCTGCCCTGCATGCCAGATGGGCAGTCCAGTCCTATCTATAAGCGGAGTATAGTTTATGTTAGCATGGTGCTATCAGTGCTGTTGGGTCAGTATAATGTTGTTTAAAAAAAAAAATTCTATCTAGAGAAATAATGAGATAAAATAGATGAGCTTTTCCTCCCTTTACAAGACTCTGACCAAATGATATGCGACTTTTAGTACAGTACAAACCTTGAATTTGGTCCGAAGTTCGAAGTCCGAAATTCCTGGAATATTGGTATTTTCTTTTTTTTTCTTTACATTTTTGTTACTCGTTATTATTTTTTTTACTGTCAAGATTGGTTTAAACATTACTGACAACGTTGCCTGTATAGTTGATAAAGATTTTATGATAGTGACGCTGGACCATTTTTAATTATTTCCTTTGGTGAACAATGTTTTGAAATAAAAAATAAATAAAACAGAAGCGGTTGCGCAGTATTCAGAAGTGAATGTTTGCAATCATTAAAACGCATCTATTTTGAATGTGATAGAATTGGTTGACAAATCAATATGGGAAAAAGTGGTTTGTATTGATTAGTCTTTTGGGTAGATCCATTTTAATTAAAATGTAAGAGAGTGCATGGCACTGATAGCAACTGTTCCTTTTTTTTTTTAATTCAGTTTTTTAAAGGAGAAAGCATGGCTGAGTAATGCTCGCATGGAATTACACCTTGAGTACTGAGGCTACATATGATGCATTTTCTATTTCAATAATGGACATAAATAATAATTTAGTTACGTATTTCAAAAAATGGTGTGAATATGAACAACCGTGCATGCATTTTAATCGAGGCACTTAAATGGTAATTATTCCACTCAGCCTCAAACGTAGGTAACAAATGGAATTCAATCAGTGTCCGTGCATAATGATGGTCATTAGAAGAAGGAAAATAATAATGACATCCTCTCTGCATTAAACCTGGAGACACTTTACACAATGATCCCGCCGCCGTTATTGATCTCCATGGAGATCGGCAATTGTCACTTTTCAGCGTTATGCTTGAATGTTAAATACAGCTCGTTTTGTTTTCCTGCAAAGCGTTTCAGCTGGCGTTAAATGTTTCATTTCATTTACTTCGCTACTTGAAATCCGTGCTCTCGTTTGACATGATTTTAATTTGGCGCATTGTTAAAGCTGCCTCTACGGTTCTCACTTTAATTTTTTGGGTAAAAAAAAAAAAAAAAGAAGTAAATAAACACTACTTCTGCTTTTTTTCAGTTGAGAATTTTTTTGCAGCCATGAATTTAGTAGCGACTGTTGCCACCCCTGGTCAACACCTTCATTATGGTATCATAAATAATAATAATAATAAAGGCTCAAGGCTGTGCCAGATTTTTAATGCAAAACCCAAATCCATTTTTATCAACACCTGTAACTGAAATTCCAGCCTTTGTGTTTTGTTGATTATCCTAACAGTTGCTTACGCTCATCGTACACTAGACGGGCATGAATCGAGGCTTCTCCGAGACGGCCACTTGGTTCGAATAATTAAATAAGATCTCCAATGAAATGATCCATGATTTGCATGCCGTCTGTTGCCAACGAGCTCCATCTGTTTGGCTCCGAGAGCTCTGACACTCTTGCTCTTGTGAGTGAGACAGCAATAACGTAATTGTGGATGTGACAGCTACACCAGATGATGCAGGGACTGTTCAAAAGTCTGGTCCAAGACATACTGTACAAGCTCCGTGTCATATGGTTGGCAAAAAATAAAATAAATGCCACCGTGTAGGGCATTTATAGCAACGGTTTGTTTCTTTCTGCACACGCATGCAACATAAACTACCTTTGCGTTACAAAGTTACTGTAAATAATTGAATACCAGGAAGGCGAGCGTGGAACGGGAGGTGGGAGTGAAGGACGATGGTGCTTGTGCCAGTTTGGCCGGGCGCCAGTGGGCAAGGCAGTGCTGGACTCAGCTCTCAGAGGCAGTGCTGGACTCAAGGCTGAGTCAGTCAAGACAGGCGTCCCCGCTTTGATGGGTCTGTCATTGCAGGCGGGGTCCGCCTTCACTGAGGGTTCAGGTGTTCTCCATCAATACACGCTGCTAGCCCGTGTCAGGGTGAACCTTAATGAGAGCCAGTACAAGAGCCGCATCAAGGATAATCATAGAGTGGAGCTCCTCTGTTGGCGGGGTAAAAGGGAAAGAGCCCGACCGCTAATAATGAATTTAAAAGTGATATACTAATAAGCGATATTAATACAGTTGTCCTGATTTGATCATCGTTCGACGGTATCAGGTGGAAAGATGTGAGAAAATAATCCTGAAGTATAAAGATACTGCCAAAAGGAACAGCAATAGCTTAGTTTTGGATTACACAATGTCATATTTCGGATTGTGCGGTGGAGTGAAAAGGACGGGAGGCAGAAAATTGACGGTTGTATCGGATCAAGACTCTGTATCGCTCGATACTCAAAATCAAGTTACTTGGAATTTGATCAGGGCATCCTTATCTTCAAAAAGTTTACCAAAAATATCTATCCATCTATCTATCCAACTACAGTACAGGCCATAAGTTTGGACACACTTTCTTATTCAATGCATTTGCTTTATTCTCATGAGTGGTTACTTTGTAGATTCTCACTTGTTGAGTTATGTACTTAAAAAAAAAAAAAGTGAAATAACTATAACTATAAATTATATTATAGATTCTTCAAAATAGCCATCCTTTGCTTTGGTTACTTTTTTGCATACTCTTGGCATTGTTACCTCTGGGAAGTCCTTAAAGACGTTTGGAAACACCTCTCAGCTCTTCGGAAAAAAAATGCCAAGAATGTGGAAAAAAGTAATCAGCGAAAAGGGTGGCTTTTTATTTATTTATATATTTATTTTATTATTTTACCTTTTTTTTGTTAAGTACATAACTCCACGTGTTTTGATGCCTTCAGTGAGAATCTACAATGTACATAGTCATGAAAATAAAGCAATGTATTGAATGAGAAGGTGTGTCCAAACTTTTGGCCTGTACTATACATATATACATATACGTATCTACATATCTACATCTCTACCTATCAATAGTATCTATCTATAATATCTACAGTATCTATAATATCTACAGTATCTACAATTTCCATCCATGTCTTTCCAAAGCCTGTCACGTGTAATGAGGAATTTAACTCAAACCTAACGCAAAGATTACATTAAAAAAACAGTGACTTGTTATATATTTTAAAAATGAAAGCAAATAGCAACACATAACATTAACTTGCTAAAATCAGTAATTATAATCCTACACACCTCATGTCAAATTAGATGAAAATTTAATTTATATTTCATTTCTATGTGGATGCAGAGAAAACAAAATCCAGTCTTCATCCCCAGCTGTGGATATGAAATGTCCAAGTAATTTAAAAAGACAACCAAGTTGCCCCAACAACAACATTTTCTGTCAGCCACTCTCACTCATGTAGGATCTCGCCAGAGCAACACGGTGATACGAATTAAATGTGAATAACATCACAGATGCTACCATGCCAACCCTGTGTAAAAAAAAAAAAAAAAAAAAACACGTGTTGGAAAAACTTCCGATTCTCTGTTTGTGCTCGTCTACTTTACGTTTCACCAACAAAAAATAACAAGAGTTTCTACAAATAGCAATATAGTACAATTAGTATCACACTGGCATATTGTTTGGAGTAACATCGAAGTGAGACAAGATGGGGAATATACAAAAAAAAAAATATATATATATATAAATGTTGACACACTGCATAAAAAAAACAGTGAGATCACAAAACTCCACTCCAACTATGCCATATGCTTACTTACTGAAAGTCTTGCATGGCAGAGAAGAGAGCACTACTGTATTTCTCAACCAACCTATGCAAAAGAATCCCTTCAGGACAAGAAAAAGATAAGTATATCGAAATTGGCTAGTGGCCAAACTGGCTTTCCCTCTTCACCACACAACTAAAGTAATATTTAAAACAACTTTTTTTTGGGCGAAATTTCTAAAGTAGGAGAGCAAGCATTGCACGTAGCTCAGCTTTGTCGCAAACTTTGAATATGTTGTTTGTTGCTCATTTCCAAAGCAATAGGAGCAGGCAGGAGAACATATGTAGACAAACCCACACAAGTTGCAACTGGTGTGCAGGCCCTGCGGAAGATTCTCTTCCATCACTAATGTGAGAAAGAGTATCGAAAATTCAAGTTGCCGCCGACGCACTTTCATCCGTTTACTGAACGGGACACACAATCAAAAACAGGCAAATAAAAAATGAATACACTTGTAAGATACTGCTGTAGGCCACAACTAACACTCAGACGCTCACACTGAACTAAACGGTCAAGCCGACCCCAACTCATAAAGTCACTCACAAGGCCACGCCCCTTAAGGCAAAACACAAATACAACAGAAAGTACAATAATGACACTTCATAAAACCACCTAATTTTTTTATATATTTTTTTTTCATGGTTTCATTATATTTTGACACAATGAAGTGATAATTTACTTAATTGCTGCGATTATTAGATCCTTTATTTAAATTGTCAAAAGTCTTCCCATGTGTACTGGCACCTCCTGTTGGACTGGAGTGGAACAGCACTTTATCAATGTCAAATTGCGACCATTTCTCTGGACTCGCAGTTGTGGTCGTAAAGGAAAGTCACAGCATTCAATGCACTTTTTTAGACGTTTAATGAATGCCAGGAGAACAGCAACAAAGCTCATGCTCTCTCAGAGGCTGCTGTTGACCTCAGCTCATGCCCAGACACTCACATGCAGGTCCAGGCCCAGCCTCTTAAAGGCACATACACAAATACAAGATAATCTTTTGTAATACATTTTTTTGGTTCAACTAGTTTTTAATACTACATTAATTATTCTAACTGTTTTAAAAGTGTGAGAGGGGTAAAAATATATTATTATAATACAATTAAATTCTATTGCGGATTGAGAGGTTGCACTCAATCACAATTAAGCATTAGAATTTTTCAAACCGCTTCGTAACCGATGTTATCTTTTCTGTGTCTACGAATCAGGCAAGCAATGCAACTAAAAGTGCGCACGCCTCACAAGCTTTTATTATCCAAATCAAACGCTGATTGTGGGAATCCTCAACATGTCTCCCAAGATCCACTCACAGCCGGCCGACATAAGGAAACCAGACTCCGCCACGATTTAAGTTGCATTCATTTTGCCAGGCTTTGGCCTTTCCAAACAGCGCCAAGACTTCCTGATCGGCTGTAATCCGCCGCTTTCGCACACACGCGAGTCATCGAGAGCGATGAAGTCCCTTCTGTTTACTCACTCCAAACCAAATGATCTTTCACAAGGAGACCACTTCAGTTGTGAAATGGAATTTGCCAGGGTGTTCTATTCCAAGTCTATTTCTCCCTTGGCTTTACCAATTCCCAAACCGGGTTCAGTCGCTCACAGATAATGTCTGCGAGGATTGAGCCGGGCTCCTCTGCTGTTTTAATGGCTCGGGGGAAAAGGCATTTGACAGAAGTGTGCACAAAAAAAAAAAAGTCCCAGCACATACACACAATCCCATTTCTATTTAGTCAACACAATATATAAGAAAGAGAGTCTTATGTCAGCATGCTATTCATTTAACATAACTGTACTAATACGGTGATATAAACGATACCGCAGATAGTTTATAGCGGGTGGTTTGACTGTAAAAATACATATAATTTACTTCATAAAACAGCAATTTACTCAGTCACATGTTGGAATTACAAGGGAATAAACTGGCTGATGGCTTTATCTCCTTAGCGGGTGACAGTGTTACTGCTTTGCTTCGTAGTTATGATAAATGGTTGTTGTAGGAGGGTTGCATTTACTTTGTAGAGTCATTATGAGAATATTATGTATGAGAAAACAGCCATTAATATTCATTATAATTGCAAACCACCCAGCTGAATGCTGATGCGCTCGGATACCGACACAGGACACAAGACTTTTTCCACGCTCTGTGGTCCTTGTTGCATGCGTGCGTCAATACGTGCGGCAGAAAAGTCATGGAGATGACAGTAAACGCCCCTCCCTATCGTGGGGGTTATGTTCCAGACCACCCCCCGCAATAAGTGAAATCCGTGATATGGAATCCCAACATAAATACTCAACAGCATGCTTTTATAGCGTGTACAGCACTTACCATTTATAAGGTCTTTTAACCGACTTTCAAAATAATACAAAAAAGTTTTAAACACATAATATATTGAGAGAGAGAGAAAGAGAGCGCAATGGATAGCACAAAAATATGGAACAAACAGTGTGCCAATCTCTATATGTGTTTATAGTAAATCCCTGTTTTCCAAACTAACAAAATCTATCCCACAATACACATCAATAATCATGCCCAAAGACGTACATTATGAAACCGTCACTTTCTGTAGGCTTAAAAAAAAAAAAAAAACAGGATTACAGAGAATAACGTTCAACTATTTTAAACAAAAACTAGGTTGAAATCCAGTACTTCCTGTTTCGTTCTTCTTCTTTGAAATGTCTCAAACCATCTAGTGGTTGAAAGTGAAATTACAGTGCACCCAATATACAGGAGGGTTAACCAAACTAGTGGAGAGGATTTTACGGTAATCCCGTATTTACCTTGACTATTTAGCGGTCATTTACTCCTCAGTAAAATAAATGTATTTGGCCCACTTTTGTCGAGTCTGGTTCATAAACTGAACTTTATTCTCTAAAGGATAAACTGTTCTTATTCCAATACATAAGAGCCCCCATTTTGTTGGTGTCTGGTAATTGGAGCCATTGTGAAGGAAGGATCACTGATACATTTCCCAGTCTACGTGTGAATGAGGCTGTAAAGGTCAGCGCCTGTTCTAGCCTCCATCCCCCAAGGGCCCTCAGCAGTAGGGGCCAGAGAACACCACAAACAATTAAACGTGTTGCTCCTCGGCGTAGAGCAGCTGGACTCTTGTCGGCTGGTGAAGTTTTTTTTTTTTTTTCTGCTGTTGGTCACTCTTCACAGCAATAATCTGTAGGTCTGAGCAATCAATACGAGCGCGACAGCCTCAGCCTCCATTAGCGCGGACATCCCTGGAGTGCATGATGTATTCAAGCTCATGCACACATTCACACGGGAGGGCACCAAAACGTGGAAGGCGAATAAATCGGCACATTAAATACTCCAAATGTACTCACAAAACATATTGTGATTAAAAGGAACAGCATAGTAATTGCACCTACAAAAAAAAAAATCAATGTGAAAAATAAAATTGCCCATTTACAACAACCTACTTTAGCGCCCTGTAAAACTGTGGCTAGCCCACACACTCCTGTGTTAGCTTTAGCACCAATGTCTTTTACAAGAAGTGATTAGCACGTTCTAAAGCAAGGAACATGTTTGGTAACATGATTAACTCAAAACCATAATGAAAAAAGATAAAGAGAAGTTTATAATTAATGAGTTGTTCGTCAGATCGTGAACAATTGTTAAAAAAAAGAGGCTTTAAGTTATTTATTGCCACTCTCAGTTAAAGTTTATTGTCAAACTGAATATAAAACAAAGACCAAATCAAAACAAACATGTCTTAAAAACAACTAGATGAATGATGCAGCTAGCTTAATGCTAACACAGAATGGAAAACACCATTAATGGGCTAAAACTTAGCATCGGTGGAGTGATACTCACAGACATACAGTATATCTTTAGCCTCTGAGAAAAACTATAAATATTATCACCTTAGTGAGGCACAGTAGTTGACATACTGTTTTTCATTTGTGTCTGTATTATACTGCCCTCCGATGGCCAAATCAAGCACATCAGAAGGAGCAGCACAATGAGTTGAATTGAAGCATTAAGCTCATAATGCATAAACTGCTTAATGATTTACATTCTCGTTAATTATGTTATTTATTACTTTATGTTTTTATAAAGTAAAATATAAGAGTGCTATTTTCCTTATTTAAAAATAGTTATTTTTTTTTGCGGGGCGGGAGGAGGCTGGAACGGATTAATGTAATTTCCATTCTTTTCAATGGGGAAAAATTTTGTTGTGAGCGTGGACACAAAACAAATTAAAATTGCAACTCAAAAAAAACATAAACAAATTTTAAAAAATATCCATTTTTTTCTGGGGTTAAAATTCTGATTTTTAATGAATGAGTGCCCAATAAAGAAAATTTTAAATGTTATATCACTTAGGTTTCAAAGGGGCCAACTTTTTGGGGTAAAAAATAAATAAATTTTTGACCTGACCAGATTCCTTAGTGCATGTGTGTTTTATTTGTTCTTCCCCACTGTAACATGCAAATGTTTCCACTGTCAAATGAATAAAGCATGATCTTTTCTATCAAACATGATTGAATGCTTCCATGTATTTTTTTTCCCCCTCTTCCAATAGAAACTTGTCTCGACCTACTGTCAAGTGTCGTATTGGATTTTCTCTACCGTATATAGATGAATGGAACTAAATAAAGACCAGGTTTTTATCATATTATCCCATGTTTAAGTGGAAAATTCATTACTAGTTTGTTTTGATAATATTACTTGTAAGGCCACTGAGCACTATGCAGCCAAAGTTCCTCTTTTTCGTGTTTGAGTAGGGCTTAAAAACGACTGAATTGCGTCCTTTGCAAAGACGGCGGATTAATAAAGGGAGAGCAATTGTGAATGTGAAAAGAACTCAAGGTTGGCGTAGAAGCCGCTGTTTTTCTTTGACATTGTCATCATCACTAACATCATCACTGTATTGAAAATGAGGAATTGAATGGCGCCGTGAGGGTGAGCGGGATACACGCCGTGCCAATACACGTTTCTGCACCAAGCGGATAATACTTAACAAACGCTTCTGCGTGGTTAAATCGCAACCAGTAATATTTTACATTACTATACTCCTAAACTGTGTAGGTAATCTACGCCGCCAGTATGAAAGCACACATTCAGGTGAGACGGTACTTTTCATTTTGCATCCGCCAAGTAAGCCAGTGGAGTCTCCGCACGCACTCCCCTGCAGGTTGAGCTGCTTTAAATTGTGGAGTGACCTTCCTATACAGCAATTAGCTGATGAGTTTCATCGTACTGCCGATCAGTATCATTAGTTTGCAATCACCGCAAACACAGGGAAGCTTCTCAGAAGAGCATCTAGCTTGATGTTCAAGCACCCTTACCTTATTGGACAAATTATAATCATCAAAAGTTTTTTTTTTTTTTTTTTTAACGAATATCACAAGGCCATTTTCGGAACTCTGAGATGGAGAAGGCGTGATCTGGAACATGAGTTGTATCAAAAATGAGATTGCGTGTATGTTAATATTCGACAACTGAAATCAAAGAGTTTGCTGCCACCGATGCATATACGTAAAAGTTTTTCAACTGGTAGGCGTGAAAGGGGCCTCACTCAGCTTGTCTACCGATTTCATGTCCTTCGTCTAACGGATCCTATAGATGTGTTGCATTGCTTTGGATTTGGTAGCAGTAGAGTGTTGTGATCAGGGCTGGACTGGCACCCAAAAAAAAAATGGCATTTTGACTTAGGCCGGCCAGCTCGTTGGTTCAGTTTGCTGTCTATATTGTAAATTGATTAACGGCCTCCTCCCTTTCTTGGGGTAAAATTGAGGGAAATACTAATTAAATAGCACCATATCAACCCCAAAAGATGTTGGCCCACTGGGCAGCTGCCCTGTATGCCATACGGCCAGTCCAATCCAGGTTATGATCATGAGAAAAAAAATGACGCATTTCATGTAGGGAATGACGAACGGCATGTACAAAGTCAATGACTTGAACCATGTGTTAAATCACAAAACATAATTTACATAATTATAAAAATCTTTCCTATTTATTTATTATAACATCAATGTAGTTATTTAAAAAAGTAACTTCCCCATAACCCAACGTGATTTGGATTCACTCCGTTAACTCTTTGACTGCCAAAAACGTTAAATAACGTTTAGTAAAATCCTATGGAGGAGTGCCAAAGACGTTAAAAGACGTTTGTTTCAAAAACAGAGGTAAAACTAACCATTTTCTATTGTTGATTACTGAAAAACGGAATAAGGCAGAAACAAAATTTTTTTTCTGATGAAAGATGAGAGTCCAATCTTTCATTTGGTAGTATGTATGTTTCCATAGTCCAAACACATAATTTTCTGTGGACCTTGAAAGATCAGTCAAAATGCTTAAATCGGCTGGCACCCACGGCATCCCTTTTCTGAAAACGTCTGGCAGTCAAAGAGTTAAACAGAACAACAAACAGCTTATCGGAATCAGCCATCTTTGTTGTTTACATTTGCCGTGGACGCTTTGAGGTCGGAACTGGGAGAATCCAAGTGGGATAGATCTTCCCATAACGTCCCATTGTCCTCGAATGCAGCATGCCGATTTTCCTATAACGAGCTACAGCTAAGCTTGAAGGCGCGTTTTGGCGCCACCACTACAAAGCACTATATCACAATTGCGTTACTACTCATGTGGTATCTTATTTAAATGCAGAATGTTTTGGTCATACGTTGTAAATGTCAAGAGTACAGTAGACCAAAACTAATTTCGAGATAATTTTATGTTTGTTAAGCTCTACTAGGGCAGGTATAACAAAGACATCCGTGGAGCTAATGTAACATGTCATAGCTTTAAGCAACTAAACCAAGACAATAAGGGCTTGACTCAGACAGTATTTACCAACTAAAAGCCTCCATTTTGCTCAAATCATAACATCCACAAAATGCGCTGTTGGCTGCATACTGCAGAGAAGGGAGTGGGTTAGATCATGGGGTTTAGGTTAAAATTGTTGTTATTCTGCAAAGAAATACACTTTGTCTCACTGGTGGAAAAGTGAAAATCTCTCCAACTCGGTGCTGACCCACGGCTGAAATTAGCAGTCACACAACAGCCTGACACCGGGGAAGGCACCCTTGCCAATCATCTGCCAATCATTGGCACTATCCAAACCAGTTTTAATACAAAGTTTTGAAAGAAATTGCTGCACAGTAGATAGTGTGCTGATCCAATTTGTTGCTAATGAGTGTTTTTTTTATTTGCTCAAAAATAGAATCACTCATTGTAATACAAAGCGTATACACATTTTAAACATAAGAATCCAGCTAATGACTTAAACAAGTGGTAATAATTACACTTGCTTTTGTGTTTTGACTTGTACCCTTGGCCTCGGGGTTTAGAGAGTGAGACAAACAACAGTGTGCTCTCATTACTGACCAAAACAACATTACGACTATTGTTTGTCCAGTTATGAAGGTTGCCATCTTTGTTTAAGGGACCGATTGGGCAGGAGCATTCTGCTGCTAATAGATTTTTGTGCAGACATATTTTCATGCTGCCGCTATCAGACGGGTGACACATGTGTAACCCTGGTCTCCAGCCTGGTCCACTTAGGGGCAACCCTATCGGGGGGCGGCGGCGCTAAACAACCCCACTGTGGTGTTTTTCCAGCCAGCGAGGCTGTCATTACTGCGTTACCAGGGAAAAGATGTGTCACAAATACAGTTTTAACAAGGGTGTTTAGCTCAGAACGGCTCGAAATGGGCTAACTGGGCCTTGCTCCACCGCTTGTGTAATGAATTCCATATCGGTCTCCTTTCCGCAGTATATAGGACATATCTAATTGTTCTCGTGATGTGGCGACTGGCAGAAGCTAATGGACAAAGCGCATCACGTCCGCCCACTGTTCTCCCCCCGCCCGGGTTGTGTTCTTCTCTTAAAACCGCAATTATCAGGCGATTAACACGTTGATTCTGCCGCAACAGGGTGGGCTGTGAAAACGCATGTTGTTTCCAAAGGCACTTGGCTGGTTCCCATCTCTCAAGGTGACAGAAATATTGCAGATCTTGCACGACAGTGAAGGGCGCCGGACAGGCCGGGGCTGTGTGTGGCTTATGAATGTGAAAGTCACTGCAGTTTGGCCTTCCTCTCTGTTTTTACTGCCCCACGCCGGCAGATCAGCTTTACTCAGCAGATTCCTCTCCGGTGGGAAACACAGGCGGGCTGCAGGTGGCTGAAAACAGTCTCACATGGCTAAACCCCTACTGTCCTAATGTTAATTATTGATCAGTTGATCAAGAGAGATGAAGAGATTTTTTTTTTGTAAGCGAGAGCTCTGACTTGTCTTGTGAGAGCTGCCAAAAGATCAATACTTTCAATCATGCCAGAGAGCTCTTGTGTCAGTCACGCTGAGTAAGGTGATTACAATTGAGTCTTAAGACAATGAAGAACTTCACGGGGCTTCCTCAGGCACACTCAGCCTCCTCTCAGGGAGCCTGATGAAGTCAGCGCGGCTAAATAGACCTGCAAACCACTTAAATGCGCACCCTGAGAGGCTGACACGAGCCAAACTCGCTGGTTCAAGCCTGTGTGCAAACACAATGTGCGCACGAACCCGTAAGAGACACGAGAACAAGATGTGGGTCGATATCACCGTCACGCAATCGTCATGAAAATGCAGCTGAATAATGAAGCTCTGGGGCCAAACAATGAGATACATCGCAATGATAAGTCTCTAATTTGGGGAAGTTTTTTGTTCTTTATTGATAGAAAATAGACATGTTTGGTTTAAAATGTAAGTTTTAAGGGTCATGTCATGTCTTAAAAAGTTAAATGAAACTGTAAACAAGTAAATAGCTCCCTATTGTTATCTACAGTAAATAAAGTTTTCCAAAATTTCCAAATATCTGAAATGGTACATTTTCAGTTATCTAAGTTTTAATTTTAAACAAAAATAGAAGGTTTTTAAGGTCAGCAGCATCTATTATAAAGTTAACTGAAAATCTAAATAAATAGTTCCTTGAAGTTAACAATTTTAAATTGATCTCTCATCGGTGTCAGATTTAAAAAAAATATATATATATATATTTTTTTAAAAAGCTGATACCGATATTGTTCAAAATAACAAATATTGATGCCGATAATTGTCCTATCACTCTCCTCCATTCCATTTCTTTGTCATTGGAAGCACTTGATTTTGGTTTGTCCCACACAGAGCTACCGTGTATGTAATAATAAGTGGTTTAACAATTAAACATAAAATATACATGGTTTTATTGACTACAACTTCCATCCATCCATTTCCTTAACCGCTTTTCCTCACAAGGGTTGCTGGAGCCTATCCCAGCTGACTTCGGGCAGTAGGCGGGGTATACCCTGATCTGGTTGCCAGCCAATCGCAGGACACACAGAGACCAACAACCATCCACACTCACAATCACACCTATGGGCAACTTGGAGAGTTCAATTAACCTGATATGCATGTCTTTGGAATGTGGGAGGAAACTGGAGTACCCGGAGAAAACCCACGCAAGCACGGGGAGAACATGCAAACTCCACCCAGGAAGGTCGAAGCTCGGACTCGATCTCACGTCCTCTGCACTGAGAGGTGGACGTGCTAACCAGTCATCCACCGTGTTGACTACAACTTATTTGATAAAAATGAGCCATTTCAGTCATCAATATTATATTTTCATAATTATATGTCTCATTTTGCATATTGCTGTCCACCCTGTCATAATGTGGTAACTGCTCCTTTGAGAAATCTGCTGTTTTCACTGACATCACAACCAGCATTTTGTTTTTATTCACTGAAGGCTGAAAGTGAAATATTAATAATATACTTTTTTTTAAAAAATCATCAAATTTTGTGTACTGAAGTTGGATGCTGTCAAATTCAACATGTCCGCTCTGTTATAATGAAATTGACATAAAACCTTGCAGATATTTAAAATATATTTGTTAACATGTGAAATCAGCTTGTGAATGAATCATGACTCACTTAGCAGCTGAATCATGCTGTTAAGTGAAGGCCTAACCCTGTGCTCATAAAATGCTAATGTTAGCCAAAAATGTCCACGCTGTCAGAAAGCTCGCATATCGAGTCATGTACACTTTAAAACCCAGCATTGATTCTGGGCAAAAATGTGAATGGGCAGAAGGTTAATAGTGCTTTTTCACTCATTGTGCTAATACTTGCTTTTCCCTGAAAACTGTACGCAAAAAAACAAACAAACCAAAAAAAACATCAGGATAGCAAAACATTTGCATTTACTTGAAGTTGAAGCCTGAACGCGTCACTTAATACGCCTTCGCAAAATTGAGCCTAAGCACAGCTTTCCTTGCACTCGATCGAATTTGTACCATTTGTGATTGAAGTCCAAACACAACGCCACGTACTGGACATCAACAATCACCAAGCCTAACGACAGCGAGCGGTTTCCTTGTCTCAAAGATGCACTAATAGCTTTGTGTTGAGCACGGTTGTGTGTCTTTACCATTGCGCTGTTGTGTGTGACAGCAGCCTTTCACGGAGCAGGTGACTTGTTAGTACTCTAAGCAACAACGGGAACAGATGTGTCCCTGACAGTGGATGGATGGTCAGGGTCCATCTGGTCAGTGCAGCCCTGGACAGGAATGATGAATACAGCTTCATCAGTGAATAGCTGTCATCAATCGCGGGGCCGCGGCGACGGCCGGTGACAGCCGCGCGCCAGCGCCGGGCCCCAGGTGTGGCGAAGGGAGAGCGGACGGGCTCTGGAATGCAGGTCAATCAGCCCAGTCGGAGCCAACGTTATATATTGCAATGTAAAGCGAATGCATTACAAAGCAAGTGAAGAGCATTCCTTTGTATGGGGCGGGTGGGGCTTGTTCTTTGACAGAAGCGCAGATTCGGTCTTAGATTTATTTCAATGAAGGGGCTGTTAGCGCGCTAAGGACGAGCACCGGGCGTCTAGACAAGTCATGGCTCCACATTGTCTTCCCCGGCGGTCCCAAATGAAATGTGCTGCATCCTTGTCTGCCTCGGTGCATAGACATGAAGAGGTACTAAAACAGCGACCTTGCGCATCGCCATTCTGAATATGTTATAGCCCCCCGCTTTCCTTGAACTGTCACAACTTTAAATCGACTACTTCTAATGGTTTCATACACCGCGTGCTCATCTTTATGCAGGACAGCCCCACCTGCTCTTAGCCTTGAAGGAATGCTATATTAACACACTGTACATACTTCCAAATGTTGTTGAAAAAAGACAAATGGCCTAAATAATTGCGGCAAATATCATCTACCCATTTGGTGAACCTTGTGGCGGGTGTGTTGTATGTCCTCGACGTCAATGAGAAAAACAAAATGTACTGAATTTCTGCCAGGGAACACTTTTGTGGTGTTAAGAAAGTTGCAAATCTACGGAAGTGTGGAGTAAATATTTTTGACTGGCGAGTACATTCAAATGTACTTGTAGGCTGAATGCTACAAACATAGCATATTTTCCCATAATCCCACGGGGTATTACTTGTGCATGAGTTAAAGCTTTTGGCCCACATTATACCAATAAGGTTGGGGGGGAAAAACATTGTTTATTTGTGATTTATGATTTATTACGTCTGCAATGCATGATTTAGGTTTGGCTTTTTTTCCCCATAATGCAACGCGGTATCGACTTGCGCAAGTAATAGCCTGTGGCATCATAAGAAAATATGCTATGTTTGTAGCATTTAGCTGACAAGTACGATCAAACGTACTTGCAAGTATATTAAAACACATTTGAATACGTTCAAACACACTCGCAAATGCGTTGAAACGTGCTGGCCAGTCAAAAATGTTCACTCCACACTGGCTGTTTCATGCTTTCGTACAATTGGAATTGGAATTTTTGAATCAATCTCTAATCTTTTTTTTTTTTTTATGACTCTTATCAGGGTTGTGCATAAGGGTGTGGTGTAGTGATAGGCCAAAATGTTTGGGGCGGGTTTCAGGGCCAATACCGATTAATAGTCAAAGAGGCCAATAAACAATATTTGAGCCAAAATTCACTAAAAGGAAAAAATATTGGCGTTAACTTTGTTGAAATGCTTTGAAGCATTTGTTCATTGAATAACTTTGCAAATTTGTGAAAAGGATTTTTTTTTTCAATTTTCGATGATAGACATCTTTGTTTATAATTCTAGCAAAAAAAAGTTCAGGAAGCTCATAGTGTCATCAGCATGTCTTAAAAAGTTAAATGGCAATTTAAACAAGTTTCTAAAGTAAACATAATTTTCCAAAATTAGAAATATCTTAAATTAAATTTTCACTTATATTAGTTTTAATGTCAAACAAAAATTGGAGGTGCAGAGAGTTTCCAGGGTCAACAGCATCTCTTATAAAGATAACTTAAATTTTAAATACACTTTAAATTGATTTAATACCGGCTGTCAGATTTAACACAAAAAATATATATATTTAAAGGCAGATGCTGATATTCATCAAAACGCTGGGAATTTTGGGAGTGTGCAAACGTCCGTTCCATTCCAGGAAAATTCCAAAAATTTCACACATCAAGGCTGGTCAGTACAACATCACTTCCTCTAATGTGATATTGCTTAATTAAATGCGAGAACGCCGCTTGTTTAGGTGGAATAAATTATTCTATGAATCACAGTTCAAATATTATAAATTGCGGATATTCTTATTACCCAATACAGAATTCACCCTTCAAGTGCTCAAAAACTAAGCATGAGTTAAGTTTTGCAGTTATATAGAGTGCGTACCGTACACAAAGAAACAAAACTCTACAATCTTTCTGACAATATATATTACTTTTCTATGCGACGACGACGTAGAAATAACTAAACTTGCATTAAACTCAATTTTGAGACCTTGCTAGTTTTAAAGTCAACACAAATAGCCTGACCTTCCCTATAACAACATTGCATTCTTATTGCAAACCTTTATCAAACATCCACTTAAAGATGTGCCTGTAGGTCGGCGCGTGCACGTACCCGAGTTCTACTTTGTGACAGCCCCAGTTTGGTTGATGTGCTGCTGTGTGACGTTTCTCTTATAATGGGCTTGCTGGGGGTCGCCGGTGTTTACATTAAGCAGCACTACTGGCTCTAATTAGAGTTAATTGCAGAAGCATTTGTAGGGAAGTGCTCGTGAATGACAAGCAAGCCCATTTTACACATGTTTACAAATACAACTGATGGCATTAAGGAATAGATTCTGCACTACCGCCGTTGTACTCACACGCGTGAAGGTTATAATAATCCTTTGTTGGGGTGTAATTTGAAAGCGGGTTGCAATGCAAACAAATATCAAATCTTTGTATTTTTTTTTTTTTTTTACCTTTAAAATTACTATTGTGACAGTAAAGATATTTTTTCACCAGTATTGAATACATTCACTAGCCACAATATTGGTCCACCTACACACGCTTGAATGGCATCCAACTCGAGAGCTGAATCAAAAGCTTTGCACTTAGAGAGATAGTTAAAATGGCAGCATAGCGCTCCACCAAGGTTGAACTGCCAACAAAAGCGACTTGTGTTAACAGCTCACTTCCTGGTTCACCAAAGAGATGGCAAATCAAACTCAATTTTCTAATTCTGAGATTAAGTGTAACTGCTCCATAATGACTCTAATGTCAAAAAGACAAAATTAGGTAGCGAATAGCGATGTGTATTTTTATTTTTATTTTCCTACTTCCTGGTTGACGGAGAATGAATTGGGCAGTTCAGTTGTTTTACATTTAATATACATTTGCTTGAAATCTTTTAGAATTGTGGTTTCTGAAAAACATTTAAGTGCAGTTTTGATTCATTTTTTATGTGAAATTTATTTTTAATGGAATCATCCAAGTACATTTCTCCCCTAAAATATAGCACAATTTTTTTTTCCAAACTGTGCCTAATGTTACAGTGACTTACAATAATATTAAACGTTTTATTTTTTTTAAGATTTTTTTTTTTTTTATGCACGGAGGAGGAGGGAGGGAGCAAGATGAAAGAGACACTGTAAACACGGGTGCATTTTAGCTCTGTTGATTAATGTGCACTGTCCTACAAAAAAAAAATTGTGACAGTGGGTACTAGTTAGCCTAAAAAACAACATGAGCAGCCCACAGGCTTGTTTATTTATTTTGTCGGATTTTTCACTTTACCAACACTGCTGTATGGATGCTCCAAACGAAGTTTTGTTGTTCCTTAGTGAATATGACGATAAATATTCTGAATCTGAATAGTTCTCACTAAGAATAATTACAACAGAATAAGAATGTTAACATTAATTATTTATTTATTTACTTAAACTAAATATGGTGCACATTTCATAATAAACCAAATATTTTATATTCCGTTGACAAATATAACTAGTCGCTGCAAACACGGATGCGTTTTTGCTCAGTTGATTAACGTGCATTGTCATAAAAAAAAAAAAAAATGGTGCCAACGGGTACTAGTTAGCTCCAAGGACATGAGTAGCCCATAGATCTATTTTACAAATATCACGAATATTAAGAATAATTAAAGCAGAGGAAGAATGTTTATTTATTTCCACATTTCTTAATTTTCCAAATATTCTGTATTTTGTTGAAAAATAAAATAGATTATGTTCAAAGGGGGGGGGGGGTGGATACTGTTATATGTAACATTTCAAAAAAGGACATTTTAGAGCTGTAATTTTAATATGGCAACATTTTTGCTGACGGTTATCATACCGTCAAAATGTAATATCGGCCCATGCTTATGTGCAAGTGGGTTTTACTGTACTTATGCAATAAATGGATGATAAGTGCATCAGGGACTGCAACTCTCCTTTCCCACATGTAAGAGCATTACATGAAGTAAGTTTGTTGTAAAGCCCCACAAACAATGGCGGAATCTGCAATGCGCGATGTGAAAAATAATCACGACGGAATATATGATAGTTTGCGACATTAGCTAACCTAATTAGCATCACAGTGAGGATAAATACAGCGCTGGTTTTACCACTTCAGCAAAGCGAGGCTGTGTAAGCTGGCAGAGAGGCGGTTTTGTACATTTCTGCTGCCCTGTCGTTTTCTCTGCGGGGTGTCTCCTGGGAAAATCAAGGGAGGGGGGGGGGGAGGTCGCGGGGGTTGGGGGTGGCCGGGTTGCAAACACACATGCACAGGCATCACATCTCTAAAAGGCATCGCAATGTCGGCACGCTGATGCTGCTTATGTGTGATTAAGCATCTGCCTCCAAACAGCCCATACGTCTGATGACCCTGTTGGTGTGCATCTCTGAGGTGGTGTAACACTCTCTCTCTCCCCCCCCTCTCTCTCTCTCTCTCTCTCTCTCTCTCCCTCTCCTGCAACCTTCACCCCCCAGCATGTTTTTCCCTCTGCACCCCTCCCAGATGCCACGGACGACTGTCTCAACAAGAATCGCTCCCATGTAAGAGGCGAGGCATTGCTTTGTGTGGCTGCCAGAAACTGACATTAATCCACTTTTTCTTCAATAGACTGACAAGAGCATGGGATGGGAGGTGTCACACTTTGACAGTGCGGAGGGAAACTTGGGCTCTGACAGGCCTGCTAAAGCACCGCCGCCGCCTGTAACAGTCAGAGGAACACAAATTGGAGATCCAGGGGAGATGATCTGTAAAGAACGTACGCGGCCGTCGTGTTAAAGTACAGCTGACTCAGAGAGAAGAGAGAAATATAAACCCAAGCACTGGTGCGTTATATTTGTCCTTAAACACTCAACGATGCTCTTTATGTTGACATTATTAAACCAGGGTTTCTGGTGATGAAGGAATTTATTTCAATGAACATATTTTGAGGTTAACGAGAGTATTCAATGTATCGTATCGGACCAGCATAATATCAATAAATGAACCAAGGCAAAATTGTGTTTTTGTTTTACATTTACATGTTACAAGTTTCAGCGTTACTTTAAAGGGATACTTAACTCATTTAGCCATTTTCAGCAATAAGACATTAATTTTTGTCTATAATTAATTTGATATCTTCAGTATTTTTCATGTACATTAAAACATTTACGAAGACATTTTGCCACTTGTCGGCCCAGGCAACGACCAATCATGGCTCAGTTTGCAAATGTCAGCCATGATTGGTCGTTGCCAGAGCCCTGGCTCCTATGATGTCATTTTCAGTCGACAGCAAGTAGCAAAATGAAAGGTTTTAATTATACATGAAAAATAATGATGTTGTAAAATTTATTCTAGATAAAATATTACCGTTTTGAACTATTTGTTAGCATTACGCTAGCAGAGTTTCGTTTTACGGATTTACAAGGTTTGCTTGAAAATGTTGATGTTTTTACTTCAACTTGGAGTGATGAGTAAACAGCGTGAAGCAAAGCACACTTGACCTCATTCGAAGAGCTGCGCGTGCGAGTCTTTTCTTCTTTTCCTCAAAGTGACATTTTATGATAGTCCCCCATTTCTTGCCAAGTGCTAAGGAATACTTTAAAACGGTTCTAACTGTGTTTCAACCAGTTTAAATGTGTTTAAAGCATGTGCGAGTGGTAAAACGTTTAAAAAGTCTTTTTGTTTAACGGTCTCTCTATATCGTAAATTTTCAGCTATCGCGGGCTGTTGTGGATACACTGTGTGTGATACACTGTGTTCTTTTTTTGTAATAAACCCATCACTTTACAGCCTTGAAAGATGACTTAGATGTGAGTGTTGCAATGCTCGAAACACTAAAGCTAGGACAAAACATGAAGCTGAAAATATGTTTGTGACGTTCCAAACAAGCAGATCTACATCAGATCCACACAGTAAGATTTATAATACTTTTACTATACCTTTGATGTTACTATTGTACTAATAATCAAATTATTGTTTTGAATTGTGGTAATATAATACGCAAATGTATACTACGCCTTGAAGGTTAGAAAAAGGTGATGAAACTATTGTTCTGAATAAGATTCTTAGAATTAAATGTATTAATTACTTATTGGCAAATGAGGCCCAATTCTGCCATTCGAGCAAAATTTCCAGGGTGAAGATTCCAAACGGTTCTGTTTACAATTATCCAATGAAGGATGTAAGACGAAGGAGGTAATGTGCTGTGTAATCTGAGGCCACTCAGCTGTTTGTCAAGCGAGAGTGCGTCACATCTTGCTTGGCTTCAAACAAAAACTCTCCATCTCTCTTGACATGTGCAGGAATGTTGAGTTTCACCAGGAGCCCTCAGTATGTATTAGACCATGTGGGGGACAATTGCTTTATTAAGAGGAATTTGACCAGGTCAGATGCAAAGATTAATTACATGCTCCATACGAGCAATTTTCCTCAGACAACCACATTATGCAGCAACATAACTCAATTTTCGCAACACCTGTGCAGCCGCTGGGCTGTAACGATGCAGGAACTCCTGGTCTTATAAAACCCGGACGTTTACTTGATTACTTTAAAATCCATCATTTGATTAGGCACTCATGGGCCACGACATTAGGTACACACCGGTTCTAATCTAGTAAATTATGTAAAAAGTATGCCTACATTAAAAATAATAATGCTTAGAGTTGCTAATATAATTACAATATATTATAATATAATTAACTGAATTGATCAACTAAGTGGAAATGAGTGATTAATCCATTCATTTATTTATTATTTTTAATGGCATGGACCACAGCGGAGGTCTGACGTCATCTTGCTCTCAAACTGTAGCCAAGTGGTGTGCTCTATTTTGCCTCAATTGTTTCAAGACAGAATTGATTAATCAATAATTCCCCATAATTGACAAGATTCTGTGCCAAGACAAAGCACATGGATGTCTTCACTTTGCTGCTTACAGCCCGTAGGGGATGTGTTGTCACCTCTGGGGACTTGCAAGGATATACAGTAAGATGATGTGATGTATTAATTGGCATTGCAGCTCTTAATTATTTTCTTTGGTTTGAGCTTTGCCACATTTCTTAGCATTCGCGCAATTCAGATGGAACAGTTAAATCTAGGGTTGTGCATAAATGGCGGATAGCGTAGCTAATTAGCCGGTCAGAACCCATTATAGAACACGCAGACAGGGCTGTTTGGATGGCCCTTACGTCTCCGTACGTGAAGCATACCTACCCGGTTCAATCGAGCGGGAAAAAAAAACGAAAGTAGTTATGGACAAATTTGCCCGGCTAACATCGTGCTAGCAACAAACACAAAGGCGAGTTTTGCAAACTTGGGCGACAGACAAGCTAGCTTAGCGCTAGCTAGGATGAAGGCAGTAGCAACATAGATGGATTTAAATTGGGACAGAGAGAAAAAGCATCCTTTGTTCTGTCGTATGGCAAAATAAGTAAGTTGTTAAACTAAAATGGTTAACCTTTTCGTTAAGGGTGTGCCAAAAAATCGATTCTCTTAAAAATCCCGGTTCAGAATCGATTTTAAATGTCCCAAAATCAATTTTATTTAAATTATTGTATACTGTCATGCCTTTATTGGGAGCGCTGTTCATGTTGTACACGATTTGGCCACTTAGGGGCAGTGTGGTTCCGCGTGTTCTGATACACTGTTAAGTTGTAGCCAGAGTAGAAGGAAAAAGTCACGATCGAGTTGTGCCAGTAAAAGTTTTTTTTTTTTTTTTTGCAGCGTAGGAAGAGCATCTGCCAATGAGTAATGTTAACATGCTTCTATAGATACAAACCTAAAGCGTTTTGTATGAATAGCCGTTCTTTTGAGTGATGAAAGTGCCGCAAGTAGCGCGCTAATTAGCATGAGCGAGTCAGACTGGAGTATATCATGATGATTCTTTGCACATTTATAAATTGAATCAGGAAGCATTCTGAATCGAAATTAGATTCTGAATCGAATCGCAGGCCCAAAAATTGGAATCGAATCGAATCGAAGCGTGAGACAGTCAAAGATTCCCACCGCTACTTTCCATCTGGGCTACACTCCAATACATTTCAATTAGATAAGTGAATACAGCTTTGTCAACAAATGATCAAGATAAAGTGCTATATAAGTTTAATTTACTATTTTGATAAAGTGAATTTTTCATTTGTTGGACTACGCGAGCTCTCTAAATTCCCTTCAAGCTAGGACCATCCCTTTTGATACCAATATTGTGGTGGTTCAAGCAAATATTTTGAATTGTCATGTATCATTAATTGAATTAAAACGCATACACTAGCACCCCTGCGGCTGATTTGAACTGTTATATTTTCCATTGTTGCGTTATTCTCCATACCCTGTGGGACACCAAGAACGTTCCTCGCTGCACAAAGACCAACTCGATGCCGATGGCTCGAATCAGTTGAGTCATTTGGAGGCTTTGCTTATCTAATGGTCGGGCGATGGCAGATGCCTTCATCCTGCATTAAAGTCACCCTACGAGAACGAGTGGCCGGCGAGAGAGGACTACAGTAAAACCGACAATGGCAGCTCCGTTTTTTTTTTTTTTCCTTCAACATTTATAGCGCCCAGCAGGTGTCAGCCACAGCAGTCGCTCTGCCCCCAATGACACCCCATGGCTGGCCATCTCTGACGCATGAAAGGGAAGCGAGGAGAGGGATGGGGCTGGGCGGGGGGTGTTAGCTGCCGCCTGGGATTAGGTACCTGAGTCTAATCTTGAGGGGCAGTGGGCTCCAGTGGCGGTAAAGTGTTTTCTGGGGGAATTTCTCGCCGTCTCCACCAGCTGATTATTTCCAGATTTTAGTTCTGCCTGAGCGGAGATGAGATCTGCACAGTTTTTGCCAGGCGTGGTTAAGAGTTACACTCAGATGAGTTGCAAGCAGGCGTTAGCACTAGCCATTTTCTAAATGTTAGCATCTTGAATTCTAAAGTGTTGGGGTTAAATGCGGTTTGGGGAAAAAAACAAAAAACGAAGGCATTCAGCTCTATATGGCTTCCCCCTTCCATCCGTGTCAGCACTGCTCTGTCTACTCTTGCTCATTAACCTTGCTTGTTCTTCCACTTCATAGAACTGCTAATATGCCCACCACCCCCAACGCTTAGAAGTCTCAGGAATCCTTTGAATGAGGGTAATACATGCAGGCACTGAAATACTGGGGAGATATTTGCCTCCACCAGAAATCACCTACATATGAACCCACGCTCACCAGCCACTTCATTAGGTACACCTACACAAGCGTCGGATAAATAAATCTCCTTACAAAGATATAAACAACAGTGTAAAAGTTTACTTTGACTAGTAAGTAATTAACTTGTTTACGAAGGTAGTTTAGGAACGAGACTGTAGGTGCTAGCTGGGGGCAGTGCAATTATAAAAAAGTGTGATTAAAATAATTACGAATAATTCATTGTGAAATATCACAAATTTCAGGATTGCTACAGCTGAAGGCAAGATCAATTCAAGACTTTAAGCTATTTTTTAAATTCCATTTGATATTCAATTTAAGACCATGTTCCCAATGTCCCATGTTGTCACTGTTTTGTTGGTTCCATTTTTGTGACCATGGGAGTTATTTGGTAAATTATCTTTAAGAATCTTGATCTATTTTGAGATTTCAGGCTTTTAAAATCCTGCAAAGACTTGTGAAAACTTGAGTTAAGACATTTAAATGCCAATTAACTCAGATTCACTGCCATTGACGGCTATAGACGTCAAAAATTCATTTGAACTATTTCTATTAGTTTAACTTTTTTTTCTTACACTTTTGTTAACGAGAGTATGAAAACCTAGAATTTTTATTATTGTACATTTAGAACAGATATAAAATTTGTGATTAATCGTGTGTTGACTAGTGAAGTCATGCAATTAATTACGATTAATTTTTAATCGCTTGACGCCCCTAATTTTTGATAATATTTTCTCTTTTTTTTTAGGCTATTAAATTAAATTAAACTAAATTAATTGCATGACTTCAATAGTTAACTCACGATTAATCACAATTTTTATATCTGTTCTAAATGTACAATAATTTATTCTAGGTTTTCATACTCTTGTTAACAAAAGTAGAAAAAATGTTAAACTAATAGAAATAGTTCAAATGAATTTTTGACGTCTATAGCCGTCAATGGCAGTAAATGAGTTAAGGCTGTGTTTGTGTATTCATGGCTTCAATGCCTATTAAGACCCCATTCGCTCTTTTTTAAAGACGAGCGAAGATGATCAAGACAAGAACCGTACACTCTCACTTTGTTAAATAATTAAGTGCCAACAACCTTGGATAATGAATGAAGCGATTTGAGCAGCTAACTGACAATAAAATGATCATTTCACTGATCACAGTCGGATTGATGCATTCGGATAAAATGAGGACACTAAATGAACCAATAAATGATCCATTTAGCAAATTTGAATGTAAAATATATGTGATACAAATAAAGTGGTGCCTTGACAAACAAGCTGATTTTCGTCATCTTTTATACAAACTGAGAAAAGCACCAACTGCAGAAACAAGCCTCATAAGAATGCTTTGTCATGGGACGCCACAATCAAAAATATTTGAACATGCATGCACAACAAAGTGACAGCTGTGAAAAGATGATAAGTCCGCTTGAAACTGAAATGTTAAATTGATATTGGACAATAACCAAAACTACATTTCGAGTTTATGTCTTTCACAAAAAACAGTGTACAGTGCACACACTAATCGTTAATCTCACAAAAGGTACAAAACCATGCAACTGCTAGTTACCATAGTTACTACTAGATTAACTACACTCATGCCCTGTTATTACAATTAACCCCTTTCAGGCCTTTGACTGTTGTTTAAGTAACAATTTGTATATTGGAGTAAATTAAAATTGTAAATTTAAAGCCTCAATTGATGAGTCTGGTTTTAAAAATGTTGAGCTGCTTTTTGTTGTTGTTAGTGATTTCTCGATTGCCCTTAATTATTACCGTTACAATTATTTATCCTGACGCCTCGCAAACCTTTTAACCACGTGTTCTCCCCCTGCTTGTCCTCAAATTTGTGTCATTCTGAGCCAATCAGCCATCTAACTTTACATTAATTAGCAGAAAAGTCCAAATACCAATTTAGTGAGTTATAGACTTGACATGGACCTTTCGTTACAGTTTTTTCAAATGTCTTAATTACATTTTGTGCAACCGTGTTCAAGATGTGGAAATATGTAATCGCAATAGCCACTTGAAGGGGCGATTACTGTAACCATGACAACAAAGGAAAGGTCCCATAACTTTATTAAACTGGGAATATTAACACCACAATCCCTCACAGCCTAACAAAGTATATATTTTATTGTCTATCATGCTAACTTGAACCAACCCACATTTGCGTCCAGTAAATTATGTTAGCTCCCTTTGGGAATAGGGGCTTAAAGTAGATTGTAGATACAGTAAAATACAATGTCTTGGTCGATATGCACGTTTTAATCACATCATTTGCAGAAGATGTAATTTTACTACGAACGCACATTTCAGGGTAGGGTCAGTTTATTTTAAGATTGTGTCAACATCTTTCACAGACTGGGAAGGATTCAAATGTACAAATCAACAAGAGAATGCTGGGCTTGTCTCAGAGGTCTGAAACTCATTAATTAAGCATTCAACTACTATCAATCCATTAGTTTTCCATTAAAATAATAATGTTAGATTTAAATAAGAGAACATTCAGAGAGAGTATCCCATCCTATTATACAGTTACAGTATTTTTTTTCTGTAGCTTTGCAAAAGGGGAAGTAAAAACAAATTGGATAATGTGGTTGCAAAAGTGTGCACACCCTGTTGTAAACGGGTGTTGCTCTGTTCAGAAATGATTCAACCACATTCCAATTCATGTTAAATGGGAGTCATCCACCATTTGAAGCCTAACTAATAAAGCTCCGGTGTGCTAGTAGGCTTTTTTTTTTCTTTCTGTGAAGTGTGAAGGTGTTCATGCTAATTGTGGCTGCCATTTTCAACTGTTCACAAATCCTTCCAAAGACCCAAAGGATGCTGCTGCCACTATTTCTATGTTGATGAGTAGGGGTGCACGATTTATCGGCCCCGATTTCCTTAATTTCAGGGGATAAAAAAATAAACCGATCTTTTCCACCAATCCAATCTCCCTCCTCAGACGTCTGAAATAATCAGCCATTGTCCTCCTGTTCTGCTGAGATGACTAATAGGCTTTTTTATTTTTATTTTAGAGAACTATTTCATGTGCAGTTACAAAACAACCTGTTTGTATTATTTCACAGATATTTTTTTTATTGGGTTCCAATGAAACACGATTGGAACATTGAAAGTGTATGTTGCTTGTTATGAAAATAAAAAATAAAAATCGGCAAAAATTGGGAATGGCAGGTCAGACTTTTTTTAAAAATTGCAATTGGTGCACCCCTAGTGATTAGATGTGTTATTTTTATACCAAACATACATTTTGGAATCAGCATCGGCCTAAAAAGAAAATCCTCATCAGTCAGGCCTTAATAATTTACAGCATTACGATCTACAAAAGAAGAAATTCTGCTGCAGCTATTTATTTCCCAACATTACTAATCACTTACAACCAACATTTGAGTCATTCGGCGAGTACAAAGATTCTTGCTTGATTTTTTTTTTCTAAAGACATTGTTTTGTTCTGTCTCCACACAATGCCCGCAATGTGTGACCGTGGGTATTGTTCATTATGATTTTCTCACTGAAACACATACGGCTAACTGACTTGAGTGGGTGCTCAGACAAAAGAATCTAATTAGTAGGTGCAGAAAGACACAGAAGGAAATCAGAATGACCCTACAATCATAGGACAAATACGCCTCCCGAAGCTTCAATTCTCCCTTTACTTAAGCATCAAGAGTATATCAAAGCTCTTTGTTGTCTCTATTCATTGCCATTTGATGGCACGCTCAACACTGTAAAACCCTCAGCGCTCGCTCTAATGATGACAAAGGAGGCCAACGTGGCAGCGAGATCCAGGGGAATTTAACAAAATCCTCATTTAAAGGTCTAATAATTAAGATATTGATTAATTAGTACTACATTGATTTACAGTCACACTTTATCAAACCATGACGCTCTAATTACAGTGCCATTATGCCACAGGCTGACCTACTCCTTTTTTTGTCACATGTAATGAAAAAGCATTTCTTTAACAGCCTTTTAAATTTTTGACCTGTAAAATTTTAATGGGGACTACGGTGGGTGTTGAATGTGGATTGGCAGTAAAGTCATGGGTGGCTAATGTCTGTGAGGCTGGTTAAGTGGCTGTACACACACCGGGGGCTGAAGAACCTCTCTAGAGGGATTGGTCAGGATTGCTCTGCTTCAACAAATTAGTATCCGAAAAATACATTTGATGGTCATAACAAATCCTGCCTTTTGTAGTGTTTACATTTCAAAAGGGATGAAAACAGTAATGGCGTACCTGTAACGTGTTTTGAAGATGCACTGCTTGCAAAGTTATCTCAAACATGGTGACTGGTGAGTGGTGGTTAGTTAATGAAGAGGTGTTGAGCAGGAATTGAATATGAGGCTCCACTCCAGTGTCATAAAATGGCACTTCACCCACTCAGGAAACCACATTTTCCTCCTGAAATTCCAATGGGGACATGAGAGTGTGGTAAAAAACCATCAACGCAGTTTTGCCTAAACATTGGAAAGGATCAGGGAGGGACAATCTGGGAATGTTGCACTTTACGTGCTGCCCCGTTGGCCTGCTAAGTATCAGGGAGGGGTATTTCCGTCAACCCTCCTGCTGTCTGTAGGTAGAAACAAAGAGACAACCTGACTACAGGATGTATTCGCCTTCCTCAACATGGTTAACTAATTGAACAGAAGTGTCTTGAATTAAAAATGTCAAATTTGCATAAATATGAGCCTTTGTTATTCGGATCATTACTGGATATTGGTACTCTTTTCATCCTCTTGAAAACACAAAATATTTTACTGAAAGTATAAATAAAATGACCACAAACTGATGTCCGTAAAAAAAAAAAGTTTTAAAGTAGCATTTTTTTTTTCTTTTTGCCCCAGATTTCCCTTTAAATCAAGTAAGTCCCCAAGGCAAATTTTAAGTTTCAAAGAAACATTTGCCATTTAAATGTAAATGAATAAAATTGGACATTAGTTACTGGTTAGATTTATTTAAAGTACAGTGTGCTTGTGTGTCACAATTTTGCCCTCCAAAATATTAATTAAATAATTAAAAAATAGTTCCCATGAATCCTCTTTTTGTTGTGCTAAAACAGCCCAGTCCTCGAGAGCACCTAGCCCAGGGGTGGCCAAGTTCGGTCCTCGAGAGCCACTATCCAGCCTGTTTTCCATGTTTCTCCCCACTAACACACCTGATTCATGATCAGGATCATTATCAGGCTTCTGCAAAGCTTGCTGATGAGCTGATCATTAGGTTCAGCTGCGCTGAAGGAGGGAGACATGGAAAACAGGCTGGATAGTGGCTCTCGAGGACCGAACTTGGCCACCCCTGACCTAGCCAATCTGTTTTAGAAGTTTCCTTTCTCCAACACACCTGATTTATATGATCAGGATCATTATTAGGCTTCTGCAAAGCTTCCTGATGAGCTGATCATTTGATTCTGGCGTGTTGGAGAAAGGAGACATTTAAAATAGGCTGGATAGAGGCTCTTGAGGACTGGTCTCGGGCACTCACATGCTAAATTATAATAAAAATAAACTGAAGTGAAAAAATAATAATAATCACAAACTTGTTTGTGATTTGTACTGATATTTTTTTGTCGTTTGTGACCAGATAGCCAACTAAAAATGTCCTGTAGTGTTAGCTTACAGCATTAGCTCCCCATAACTAGGACTTAAACACCATAATCAAAAATTGACAAGAACACTAGCCAATGAAGGTGGCCAATAATTCATCTCTAGGGTCAGAACATACAAGAAGGGGGAAAAAATGCCCTTCAGTAAAACTATATTGATGCTGTTTATGTCTCAGTGAGTATTTCTGTTTTCAGAATGTGCAAACGTTAGCAACAGGTCTACTAGCCTAGCATAACAAAACTCAACATTTGTCAGTACTCACCTTGAGCTGTAACATGGTTTCAGCGCAGCTTCACACAACACGCTCACACCTTGCACTGGAGCAAATGTATGTTATTATAAGCAATGTAAAATCCCACCTGGTATTTCAACGAGGAATTAAGTTACCTTGTGTTGAATTTGACAGCTGGACTTTTTCTTCAGTGAACGCCTGTAGGAGGGTATTTAATACTTCCGTTGTGCTAGGCGCCATCTAGTGGCGTGGATCATGACTGTACTGTACTTAATAAAATAAAAACAGAAATTGGGCTTAACTGATTTTAATATGGTTAAGGTTAACTTAAAATGTTTTTTTTAAGGTTTTGAAAATCAAATTGTTGTCGTTGCTCCATCAATGCTTGATGCAAAATATATTTAATGAGTCAATCCATCCATTTTCTATTTTCTTTTTCCATCAGGACCACAAACATTCACACTCCATACAGGAAGGATGGAGCGCGGATTCAAACCCCAAACCTTAAAATGTGAGGTGAATATGCTTGTCAGCTGTGCCACCCTGAGTATGTAAGTAAATTTGATTTACTCTATATTGTTATTCGGACAGAGA